>NW_026939906.1:0-9718 GCF_032062105.1 Saccostrea cuccullata
TTTTACATTGTAAAAAGTTTTTTGTTTATTTATTGTTGTTTTATTTAATTAAAGAAGAAAAACAATATTTATATCGTAAATGCACAAATTGTAATGAAGATCATTAATCGGAATTTTAAATTAGCCAATTGTACATAATGAGAATTTCGGCAATATAAAATAAAATTTTCAGAATAAAAAAAAATGCTGCGCTTTGATCTAAAATACAATTTATTGTATATGAAATGAAATGAAATAAACATTAAGGGATGGTATTTTATGTCTTGCTTTTTACGGAGTTTAATCGGGTTAATTAAAAAATACTTATTGATTGAGTATGGTACGCGCAATCAAAGCCAAGCCCCATATCCCAATTTTCTTTCATGATTGATATACATCGGTATTGTTTTACTCGTCGTTTTGACGCTTTATTTTTGACGTTAAATTTGACGTCACGTCAAACGTTCAATTGAAATCGCAAGAGTTATCTCCCCCAGTGTGTTGTACGTCTTTAAGACTTGACATCTTCCAGTTTGGATATTGTATAGATCTATTATGGTTTTGTCCTCGCGAAAAAAGCCCCCGATTAACTCTGCGCAAATCAAATCAATTCCAATCGCATGAGAAACAAACACATTTCCGCTTCGTTACGAGGCTAAAAAATAAGGATATCGATTCCTATAAACTCTTGTAATAGTGGAATCAATCAATGTTCGAAAAACTAATCTTCATTAAATTCAGAGATAATAAATTTGATTTTTTTTTGATCAGAAAAATCAATATAAATTTGTTTAAAATGTAGCTTTATACATTTATTGCAGATGTTTAATCACAACACCCCCAATACAAAAAGACATCACCAAGGAGCAGATGTAGGAATTTTTCAGGGGCGGGAAGGGGTTCTACAAAGACTGTGTATGTCAAACTAAGAAATCTTTTCATGCTGTATGCAAAATGAAAAAAAGAAGAAAGAGATAAATACCTTGCCAAATTCTAAAAACGATATTGTGTTGGATGGTTAGGTGAAATTGAAAAGGGGGCTGGGCGACACTTTTTAAACTTAATTTTCGTCTGACAGTGACTTCCCTTGCCGTCTTTAAGAGGTTCATGTTTGCTTGGATATATAGGTTCAATGTTATTTTATTCGTTTCTTTTACATATGAATTTGACAACTCTGAAAACTCCAAGGAAAGGGCTGACTCTCTCTCTAAATCCGCTTATGATTACTGGTATATATTTGGATCGATGAATGTTTAGTAAATTCAGAATTTTTATAATATTGTACACTGTATATACTTTGTACTGATAATTAAATGTAGTAAAAAAAACTTTAATTGTTATACCTTTAAAAAATTGTTCCTATATAAATCTATACGAAAAAAAAGTCTAACTTTTTTAATGTTTTACTGAGCGGGCATAAAAAAATCGATGTTGGACTGCTCGGAGAGATGTTGGACCGCTTACGTCACAGAATGGGCGGAGCTTAATGTCATTTTCATTCGTTGGTGTTAAACAGTGATAGACCTAATTTCCCATCACGGAATACAGTACAAAATACATGTATCTCAATAAAATAAAATAAAATGAAAGGTATAACAATAAATTTACTAGTATTGACAGAGTTCTGGGACAAAATACGTTTTAAAACACATGTTGCCCTCGAATTCAGTCAATAAATGTATAATACTATGTATATTATATTTAGAAGATTATCAAGTTCATTTTCATGACATGAGATTTTCTTTTTAAAGTTGGAATCATAATCTAATTCACTGTACATACATATACATGTACATCTACACACATGTACATGCTTTATTGCACGTATGTAGCATATATCGAGGTGGGGTAGTGGGGGGATGTGTATCCATTTTATAGGCCTGATATGAATTTGCACAAACCAAATCTGACAAAGAGTCGGTCGTTAGTAAAAGTATGTCAGCGACCATATATTGTAACTCTAAACTGTTGAAAGATTTGTTAGTATAGAAATACGACCATATATTGTAGTTCATTAAATTGTATGATGATCAAAAGGAAATTTACATACGAACTTTACATTAAGTCATTCACATAAAATTAACAATCTCACAGATATATAAATTTAATAAGTTTGTACATTAATGCTGTGAAAGTTTCCATTATTTCTGTCATTAAGGGATGATAAATCCCACCTCTGATGTTTCGGAGGTCCGTGTTTGCTCTGCTCTTATTTTGTATATTTGTTTAAGATATGAATACTGTTCGTTATTTCCATAAGATAGAAATTGCGTAGTTCATTAAATTGTATGATGATCAAAAGGAAATTTAAATCGAACTTTACATTAAGTCATTCACATAAAATTAACAATCTCACAGATATATAAATAAGTTTGTACATTAATGTGAAATCATTAAAGATAAAAAAAATTTATCCAACGTTCAAAGGGAATAACATATTAGATTGTATCCCTTAATTGGCAAGTTAGATAGATTGCGTAGATCTATAACGGCAAGTTGTAATTTCAATTTAGAAGTTTAATTAAGGCAGCCGCGGATCCAGAAATTTTTTCCAGGGGGGGGGGGGTCCACCTCAGTCAAAAAAAAAATCCAATCCCAGAAATTTCTTGACAAAAAAAAAAAAAAAAAAAAAAAAAAAAGGGGGGGGGGGGGGGGGAATATGGGTGACTTCTATTGCCTCAAATCTTTCTCTTATCACACTTATCATACCCATTTCACAACATATTCGCGTTTACCAGGGGGGTCTGCGTTTTCCAAGGGGTCTATGGGAACCACTATTTTCTTGTTTTAGTATATACATTTTTTTACTGGTAAATTCCAGGGGGTGGGTGTCTGACTCCCCCGACCCCCCCTCTAGATCCGCGCATGAATTAAGGACAGATGTAGACGTTCCTTAATAATAGATAAATTTTCCTAAGAGTTTGTCATTGTAAGTATTGCTACTTAAACATGTTTACTCACAAAATATTGAGGTAACTTACCAGGCATTTCTGAAAGATACCAGGGGTAGTTTTTATATAATCCTTTGGGGTAAGAAAAATAATTTTCCAATTTCAAATGTTTAAATGTTTGGATTTTTTAAAAACGTTTAGAAACTGGTTTAGAAATCAGAATGTTATTAAAATTTTGAATATTTTTTATACATTACGAAGATACCGGTATATCAAACATATTTTGAGGAACGTCTCGTCTGACCTTAAATATATACTAAGTGTAGTGCTCCAGCACACTCTCGTCTTCTATACAGTATATGGTACAGAATGTATACATGAAACTACCAAAGGAGATCAATCGGCAAAAAGGGCCCATAGATTGCCTGAAGCTTCAGATGCATACAAATCGTACATAAAAATCGTACACTGTATTCAATTAAGTATATAGAGGATTAGAGATGTTTTTACATTGTATTTTTTTTTATCAATTTATGTCCCCAATTCCAAAAATATATGCAGGATATTTTTTTTTCAATAATAAAAAGGGAATGAAGACCCACTCATGTAGAAAATTTGTTAAATTATGAACAAGAGACCCATGGGCCAAAGCACTCACCCGAACAACAACCTAAAAGGGGGATGGGTTATGCTAAATAAAGATGCTTGCATAACCTTGGAATCATGATATGAACAAATCTGTATCTTCACTATGTATACCTAAGGATGCTTCCATTTAAATGAATACTTTTATGACCAATCATGGTTTTGTCGTTCTAAAGACTTAAAAAAAAATTCTGTTGTGATGCTATCTTCTCTAAAAGAAAGAGTTACCTTTATACTCCCACGTGAAACCTTGACCGTCCATTGTAACCAATTGTGTCCAACTACGAACTGGTCTGGTTACCTACATTCAAAACTGTTCCTTAGCAATAGTGCCCTTCCCCCGGGGGTCATGATTTGAACAATTTAGAATCTACACTACCCCAGGATGCTTCCACATAGGTTTCAGCTTTACTGGCCCAGTGGTTCTTGAGAAGATTTTTTAATGACCCAACCCTATTTTTGTCTTTTGAAAATAGAAATCTCCCCTTGCGAGGGGATATGTCCCTTCATTTTAACAATTTAAATTCCCCTTCACCCAAGGATGCTTTGTACCAAGTTTGGTAAAAATTGGCCCAGTGGTTCTTGAGAAGAAGTCGAAAATGTGAAAAGTTTACAGACGGACAGAGAGACGGACGGACGGACGACGGACAAAATGTGATCAGAAAAGCTTACTTGAGCCTTCGGCTCAGGTGAGCTAAAAAAAAGAGTGGGTCATTAATTTTCATAAAAACCGCTTTTATTCACATTATTTGTCACCATAATTTTCTTCATGATGGCATTCCTTAATTCGTAAGAAAAATTGAATGTCCTCTACATAAAAGCTGATTTACCTTTTTTGGTTTTGGAAAGGAAATGAAAATGGGAATGAAAAAAATAAAAATTCCATAAAACAATAACTTATGGACTTCTTTTACTACAGATTACATTAAGTGTATGACAGAGGTGCACAATTTTCAACAGTTCCCAGAGAAGGAAAACAGCCTACTGGTCAGCGGCGAACTCAGTGCTCCAAAGGATGTGGGAAGTCTCCTGGACTGTTTGTCCCAGTGTTCCAGTATAGACTGCAAGGTTATCTTTTACAATGGCAGGTCTCGTGAGTGTTTCCAGTTAAACCGACATTTTACAAATCTGGACATCTTCACAGGCAGCAGCGACATAACAGTGTACGGTAAGTTTGCGACCAATATACGGTAACCGTAAAACTCGGTTATGACGAAGTCATCTATGAAATTATTTCGTTGTATCCGCAGTTCGTTATATCCATAGAAGGAATTTGTTAAATTAAAATAGCTCGGGATCCTAGATAACATCAGTGAATTTCGCAATATTCGATTTCATACCAAATGAGTTTTACTGTAGATGGTTCTTGTTTATAGTATAAATGGTCAAAATATCATCCTGACAAAGCACCCTCTGAACATTGAATAGGCTTCTCCTACTTCTCAGAATTTCAAAATAACTCGATTTTCCTTGGATATACATGTTTAGGGGGAATAATTGTATATGGGGTGCATGAAAGCAAGGACATAATTGAAGGCTTTACGTGGCATTATGTAAAAGTTTGATTGAAGTCAAGTGTAGAGAGTGCTCTTAATATGTAAAATTTGAACCACATGTAAATCTAGCCAAGACATTTTGCCATAGGTATCTGTTTTTCTTAAGTTAGAAAATGAGAGTTAAAGTACAACTAAATAGTAAATAGGCTTTAAAATACAGGGCAATAGAATTTAAAGATTTTAAGCATACTTGAAAAATAAAACTACTGGTATGTTAGGTGCAGTTTTTCTTATACAATTTCTATAAAACATTAGATTGATATGCACATATTACCTACTGTATGTACGTTTCGTTTTGCTGTTGACTTTCAATTGACTTTTTTTCTGTACATTTTCTTTCAGTTGACCCTACAATGCCAACTACAACCACCACCACAACAACAACAACTACTACTACTACTACTACTACTACTACTCCACCAGGAGATGACTGAAAACAACTAGGATATATCAGTTGTAGACGATGGAATCTGAATACAACATGGGTGCTCCAGACTTTTTCTGGCTTTACTGAACGGTACCAGCAAGCATATCTCTTTTAAGATAATGGAAAAAAAGATGCATCAAGATTCTGTTTAAATTTATCAAAACTTATATAAAATTCCATAGAAAATAGATTTAAGATTGTTACAATTCATGCCCTTGACTGGAATATTCTGGACAAAATTCAAATATGGTGTCGGGGGGGGGGGGGGGTGGAAATTAGTAATTTTCAGTATTTCCCTTCAGCAAACTCAATGCCCAGACCCTGCAAGTGTTCCTTGCTATTTGAAAATAAACAAATGACTCTATGGTCAGAACGATTCTCATTCGGAACAGACACAAGAAATTTGGAAACGCTGCAGTTATGACAGATTCGCAGTCCATTCCTGTTATCTCCTGGAAGTTTACAGTTCAGTTTATCAATAAAGAACTTGACCAGTTCTTTGATAAGGCCGCCATGGCTGACTATGAGAACATCTGCTGCAGTAGGCCAGTCCCCCAGACTTTCAGAATCAATAAGAAAATCTTTTAAAGGCCTCCCATTCTGAGGTAACATTGCAGAATAACCATTATGTTTCTTGTCCGACTGAGATTTTGTTGAAAGTTGATCTTTCGATTTATCACACTTATTCAGTTTTACAGAACTTCCAGAATCAGTAGGATCATCTTGAAAAACAATAAATTCTTCATCATTTTCTTCTAGTGTCCTAGAGTTATCTGCCCTTGTCACTATATTTATACTGTCTACCGTAACTGTACTTGGCATTATAATTTCTCCAATCTCCGTCGTTCTCCTGTGAAATTTAATGGGGGAGACAGTTTTTATAGACTTGAATGGTTTATCATTACCTGCTCTTTGACTAGAAGATACTGATGACTCACTCGCAGAGTGGCTTCGTTTCCTGAAACAAAACATAATCATTTTTATTAATTACATTAACTCTGTATCATTGTAGCTACTTAGAATTTTGTAGATAATTCTATTGTTAACTTACTCATTTTTTGTAATCGATTTTTCATTGACCAATTCTTTGCAAAGATCATAGAAAAATGAAATGGCTCTGTCATGCACCTGAAAAATAAATGTGTACCAGTTCCGAAAAAAAAATCATAGAGTTTTTTTTAATATAATGCTGCAATAAAAAATAAGATATTACTGGAAATGAAGGATAGAGAATAATGTTGAAGGACATCAACTCTGTCTTCAATGCACAGTAAAACTTCGGTTCTCAAATACCAATATCTCAAATTACTGTAAACCAACTTTTATTTGTGATGACTTTATTTCGGGATTTACCGAGCAAAAAACTAGTTCCCAATGATTAATTCTAGCAATAAAGCCTTTTTTGATCTGTTGTTCGTCACACTATGTCCGCCGTCACGAAATGTCCGCCTCATTTTCAGAAAAATCGTCACACTATGTCCGCTTCTTCCCGACAAATCGTAATATTATGTCCCCAGCTACAAAATGCCCACATTCCTTCTAAAACAAATCGTAATATTGTCCACCGCCAAGAAAAGTCCGCCTTTCTTTCGAAAAAAAAAAATCGTCAGATTATGTCCGCCGCCAAGAAATGTCCGTCTTTTCTCGGTAAACTCGTCACTGATCACATTGTGTCTGCCGTTTAGAAATGTCCTTCAATACGGATTGTAAATATCGTCTCGTAATGTCCGCCTTCACGAAAAGTACGCCTTTTCTTTTAGAAAATTGACACTATTTAACTGTTTAAATACATATATATATATATATATATATATATATATATATATATATATATATATATATATATATATATATATATATATATATATATATATATATACATGTATATATATATATATATATATATATAAAACTCTCTAATAAAATAATTTTGAAGAGAATTCTTAATTTTGCAAAATTTAGAAGAAAAAAAAATGGTCTTAGTCGTAAGTTCATTTGTAAAACATCATGCCTTTACCGACTAGAACAAACTACTTTCTAAATTTTCAAATGATCACGTATTTACTTCATCTAATGGGGAACGCGTTGCTTGGTCGCACCTGGCCGCAGGTAGGTATCTTTATTTACTTTGACCCCTGTTGCGCCACGTGACAGGTTGAAAAGAAAAATGAAGACTATCGGGTAAGTATTAAACAAACAATACCAGCATGTATGTTGTAAAATAATTAAAACAGATTGATGATGAATTTATGTTGTTTTTCTATTACCATCCTCTAATTGTTTAATAAATAAAGTCGTTCCAGACAGGGATGGGGTCGATTACTTTCAATAGTAATCGATTAAATTACAATTACTTTGGATTTTAAAAGTAATCGATTACAAGCCGATTACAGACATTTTTTAGAGTAATCAATTACATCTGATTACTTTTCATTCATGTAATCATGATTACTTATGATTACTTTAGATTACATTAAGTTTTTTTTTGTTTAATGTTCAAGAACAACAGAATGTTTTTAATTCAGTCTTCTCTTTTTTAAGTATTATTTATATTTTAGGTATATATAAGGTAGAATCCAGAAAAGTTTGGTGGTACATTTCTTAATATAGATGCATAATATTTAACAAGTTCATGTTTTCTATCTTAAGTACAATTAAATATGATATATCTGTGTTATTTTTGAAATAGAAATAAAAAAGAATTTATTTATCAAACTGGACATAATTATAGTTATGCATAAAGGGGTTCGATAGAAAACTGTTACCCAAGTACCCCGGTAATTGACCTTTTTGTTGAGTGATGAGCTTTTCAATTAAGCTGCCAATTACTAGATGTTTTTACAAGAATTAACACTTTGACTGGGCAAGCATTGATAGTTCTATAATTGTTATAACCCAAGCTGACCCGACTTTAGTATACCAGTGTTTTATTACTAATTGATACACATATCTTTTTATGTACCGGTACACAGAAAATCAAAGTGATTTTTAGAATACAATAAAGGAATATTTGATATTAAAAAAAACATGTTTATTAAAAAATATTTTTATAGGGAAAACAAAATGTTGCATTTCACACAATTGTTAATTGATTGAAACCAAAAAAACAAAATAAAGAATACTGATTATAAGCATTTCTGGAAGCATTAGAAGAAGACACCTAACTAAAATAGCTTATAATTTTATCAGGTCCAGGAAAATCACTATATTTAGCTATATATATCTACCTATATAGCTTTATTTACCTATAGAGCTTTATTTAGCTATTTTGGAATAAGTTTCTGTTTTATGAAAAGCAGACAAAAAGTCGCAAAATGAGGCAGTATTAGTTTTCAACTTTGAAATGGACTGAAAACAATTCACCAAAAACCCACTTATAAAAATGTTTCTCCTTTTGTGCAATTGCAATCAAAGATCTAAAAGTTTTGGGGCTATGTGTAACAGTTAATCTGTAGTAAGCAGCTACTTTAACAAAGAAAAGAAGTTTTGGTCAACAAGATAATTGATTGGTAATGATTGAGCACAATGCAAGGCAATCACACTTAGTCATGCCTCACCGCACTTCCAGCTATCCAAACAATAGAGATGCATTTTTTGGTTAAAAAGTGTTTATAAGAGGCAATGTTTTTACTATCTATGCCCTAGGTTGTTTTTATCAATCCTTTTAAAAAATATATCAGCCATAATTTACATGCGACTTTTAGTCTGCTTTTCATAAAACAGAATCTTATTCCACAATAGCTAAATATAGCTACATTTTATAGGTAAATAAAGCTATCTAGGTAAATTTACCTATATAGCTAAATATAGTGATTTTCCTGGACCTGTTTATAATAACTTTTGCTCACTGAGTATCATCAGAAATCATTATTTAATGAACTTTGTTTTAATAATTGTAATCATAAAGTAATCAAAAAGTAAACATGATTACAGGACTTTTTTCAGAGTAATCGATTAAATTACGATTACTTGTAATCAGAAACATAGGTAATTACTGATTACTCACGATTATTTGGCAAATTGTAATCGATTACAGCTATGATTACTGATTACGATTACCCCATCCCTGGTTCCAGATTTATTTTCAAGCAGAATGTTTTCAAAGCCGGCAATGCTATCTATTTATCATGTCTTCATGTTTATTTTAACTAAATATCATTTTTCATTAAAAAATAATTTTTCAATTTTTAAAATGTGTATTGATGTGTTAGGGATAATTC
>NW_026939907.1:0-9769 GCF_032062105.1 Saccostrea cuccullata
TTTTTTGTGACATGTGCAGGAGGGGTCAAGGCGAAGGCCGTATTAAAACGTGGGAATTCAGTCACATCAACTGTGCGCAACTCTGCCTACCTTTTACATATTTTTTTCGCGGATCTAACCCCCGAGAGCAAAAACGAAAATCCTTCTTCTACATTAAATCGTCGCTTAAGGGATGCTTTTGCCATTCAAACGGCCCTATCACCGACAAATGGAGCTTCGCTTGTTGGGAGCCTCCTCGTCATTCAAATTTCTTTGCGCATTACGACAGCAGACAAATACACCAGCTGGTGTTGCTAAATTCCCACTTTTCAATATGGCCTCTACTCAACTCTCCCCGCACATGCCACAATACAAAAACCAGCGGAAAGAGTAAAGTAATCTCCGATTAGGTTAAGCGCAGACCATCGGACATTGGCGTGACCATAGCAAATTTATTTCATAAATACTAGTATTGTAGTTTTTATTCAAGCAAGATTATGTACCTTTTTTCTCAATAGTTGGATTGTGTGAGCCTTTCTCGTCTTCATCCTATTGGTTTCCTTTTCGCCGGATTTCTGCTTTTTAAAAGGGGGGGGGGGGGGGGGGGGGGGGGGGGGTTAAGCTTTTTGCTCTATTTTTTAAGTATAGTACATTATTTCAACATAAAGTATACACACACCCTCACGCTGACACACATACGTAAACCAACAAAGAACAATTTTCATTTCTAGCCCTAACCGTTTAGAAGCTATGGCCAAAGAAAAAAAAAATTTAAAAAAGGGTCAAATCCAAGGTCAAGGTCAAAGGCTTGCTATCAGATAAAAGGTCTTCTAAGAAGGATTACAAAAATGAAGTATGAATACAGCCCTAAGCGTTCAAAAATTCTGGCCAAGGTTAATTTTTTTTCATAAAAACAAATCTCCAGGTCAAGGTCAGGATAATTGGTATATAAAGCCCTTGCCAAATAAAATAGATATGTGAAGTATGGAAGCCCTAATTTTTTAAAAATAGGTAAAAAACATAATGAAATTTCAAAAGTTTTATGAAAAAGAAGGCCTTGTAACAAGGATTGAATATGTAAAATTTGAAAGGCTAGCCCTAACCCTTTAAAAATTCATTTATTGATAAAATTATGGTCAAGGTTTGCTTTTTAAAAGAGGTTAAATAAGGTCAAGGTCAAAGGGCTAGTTTCTTATACCAATGAAGGGTCTTTTCAGGTTTTAATGTGAAGTATGAAAGCCCACCCCTTCCCTTTAAAAGATTATACCCGCACTTTCTAAAGAAAGTTTGGGGATTTTTACCCGTCGTCCGTCTGTCACACTTTTCTTCCCTGAACTCCTACTACATTTTACACAGTAGCCTACTCATCTTTTGGGAGATGGTTGGTGGTGTCATGTAGATGTGCAGTAAGGTTTCGGAATTTTAATTTGGGGGGTCAAAGGGGGGTCAAAGGGGGGGAAAAAATGTTTTTATGAAAAAGTCCCGTCTTCCCTGAACTCCTTCTACTTTTTACTCAGCAGCCTAATTTTTTTTGGGGGGTGATTGGTGGTGTCATGAAGATGTGCAGTAAGGTTTGGTTTTTTTTTCCCCCGGGGGGTCAAATGGGGTGAAAAATAATTTTTTTATGCAAAAAGTCCCGTCTTCCCTGAACCCTTTACATTTTACTACACCCTAATCATTTTTTGGGGGGATGATTGGTGGTGTATGAATTTGCAGAAAGATTTGGAATTTAATTTTGCCCCGGGGGGTCAAATGGGGGTAAAAATACTTTTATGCAAAAAGCCCCGTTTTCCCCTAGTACCTCTTACATTTTACTCAGCAGCCTAATCATTTTTGGGAGATGGTTGGGGGGGTCATGTAGATTTGCAGTAAGGTTTGGGAAATTTTATTTTCCCCCCGGGGGGGTCAAATAGGGGTCAAAAATATTTTTTTATGCAGAAAGCCCCATCTTCCCTGAACTTCTCTTACATTTTATTCAGCAGCCTAATCAACTTTTGGGAGAGGGTTTGGTGGTGTCATTAAATGTGCAGTTGGGTTTTTGGGAAATTTGATTTTGCCCCGGGGGATAAATGGGGGTCAAAAGATTTTTTGTATGCAAAAAGCCCCGTTTTCCCTAATCCTTCTACATTTTCCACAGTAACCTAATCATCTTTTGGGAGATGGTTGGTGGTGTAAGTGATGTGCAAAAAGGTTTGGAATTTAGATTTTGCCCGGGGGGTCAAAGGGGGGTCAAAATACTTTTTCACCCAAAAAGCCCCGTCTTTCCTAAACTCCTTTACATTTTACTCAGCAGCATAATATCTTTTGGGAGATGGTTGGTGGGGTTGAATGTGCAGTAAGGTTTCGGAATTTTGATTTTGCCCTGGGGGGTCAATGGGGGTCAAAAAAATGACATTTTTTATGAAAAAGCTGTCTTTCCTAACTTCTCCAAATTTTTAACATAGTAATCATCTTTTGGGAGATGGTTGGTGGTGTCATGAAGTGCAGAAGGTTTGTAATTTTGATTTTTCCTTGGGGGGTCAAATTGGGGTGGGAAAATACTTTTTTGTGCAAAAAGTCCTGTCTTTCCTGAAGTCCCCCTTAATGTTACTCAGAAGCCTAATCATCTTTTAGAAGATTTAAAATATTTTGAAAATTATGCAAAACATCAACGTCAAGGGGTGAAAAAGCATCGCATGCTGGGAAACACCTTGAATTCTTATGAGTAATTAATGTACATGTCAAATGTGAGAGTCATATCTCATCTCAATTAAAAGTTATAAGCAAAAGCAACATTTTTGAAAGGTATGTTCGGCTTCAAGGTCAAGGTCACAGAGTAAAAGTCATATTCATTTGGAAAGGTCTTATCACAGGTAATAATATACATGCATTATAATAAATGCCCTAACTTTTCTCTTTCAAAATGTAATTTATAACAATTTAATTTTTTTGCAAGTAGGTCAAACTTCTGGTCATATGTAAAAAAAAAACCCATGCCTTTCTCAAGGAAAATGTACATAAGTTTAATATGAATGCCTTGTCTCTTCTCATTCAGTAGATATGCCCGTGATGACCAAGGTTAAATTTATTGAGACAGATGGACAGTCTGACATACAAATATACATAATTCTATATGAATTGGGAAAATATGGCCCAGTGGTTCTAGAGAAGTTAAAAATGTAAAAAGTTTTCAGACAAACAGATGGACAACACTGCACGCAGACGTTATACGATAAGGAAACCAGAAAAGCTCAAATGAGTGTTTTAAAAGGGTTACAATATGGTTCCCGTATTTGAAAAGCTGTTTTTTTCATGCAGAGATACATGACCAACATATTCATGTTTTATATTTTCTTTAGTAATTTGTTTGTTTGTTGTGAATACATCTCTCCAGGAATTTTTCCCCCATATGGAGACACCACCAAATAATAATGAAGACAAGATGTGTTTGTTAAACATATGTCCCTGTATGGAAACCTATGGCAAGGTTGAAGTTTCTCAAAAAATGTCAAACTCAAAGGTCAAGGTCAAAGGGTTAAATTATTGGTATCAGAAGAAAGTCTTGTCACAAGGAATCACATTTGAAAAAAAATCCCCAGACTTCCTGTTCAAAAGTTAATTGCCAAGGTTAATTTTTTTTAAATGGTTAAATTAGGGGAAGGGAAAAAATTTATAATGTTGACAGTTCACAATGAATACACATATTTAAACATGAAAGCCCAGCACCTACTGATCAAAATCTATGCCAAGTTTAAAATTTCCCTTTTTCTTGTAAAAATGTGTATCTTAGGTCAAACATAGAGGTAAAAATTAATGGTACCCAAATAAAAGGTCTTAATTGTCACAAGAAATAAATATAAAATGTGGAAGCCATTTGTATAAACCTATAAAATGTGGAAGCCATTTGTATAGCCCATCCCACTTAAAACTTATGGGCAAGGTTATAATTTCTGCAGACAAATAGACAGACATAATATAAACACAAAAAAAAATATGTATAATTAGTCAAATGGAAAAAAATATACTATTTAATTGGCATCACAAAATAGATTGTTATTTCAGGGACAGGGATGGGGGGGAATTGGACCCCCCCCCCCTGGAATTAGCTTTGTTATTTAAACAAACTATATACTGAAGCAAATAAGAAATAATTTAATCCCCCCCCTAACTTAGAAAACATTGACCCCACTATCATTGTTTTATTTTGTTTATTTGTTTTCAGTTTTTTCTCTCCTGCTTGTCAGGAAAACTGGGCTGGAATTTTTTACTAAATGGAACCCCCCCCCCTACTCCCAAAAAAGTTCTGGATCCGCACCAGTATTGGCAGTAACTGAATGTCACATTGACAACGGGAGATAACTTCACAATATGAAATTCTTCTAATGTGGCATCGATGATCTTTGACCCCTTTTTTAACTTTAACCTAATCGTTTGGATTTATTTTACCCCCACTATACCATGTATACTTAAACTTGTACTTACTACCTCCATAGGTCTTGTCAACTTCATGAAGTAATAGTATTATCCAATTATAACAAAAAATGAATTAAACCAATGCACACCAACTCAGCAGTGTGCTAATGCTATTCCATTGGGAAACCTTCGTGCCTCATTTTGTCATCTTTTCAGATGAAGTGGGAATGGCCAGGGGGGATGGAGAATCTAAAAAAATGATAGTGGGTGACCAACGTGATGTGATGTAGAAATTTACATGTTAACATGTATAGTACAAAAACAAATTTTTAAAATTTAAATTTATAAAAAGATGTTTTAACAAAACTGTTAACGTTATCTAGCCTATTCCAAAAATATGTGCAGTGTGATTGTGGTGTCGAAAGGGGGGGGGGGTTAGTAAAATTAAAAAAGGGCCTATTATGAGCAAAACATTTATTAAAATCTAATTTACATCATTAATAGAATTCAAACTGGTATATAATGAATTAAGTATGTAAAATAAATATAAGAGGTTCTGAGTTATAGGTCACAGGGAGAATTTCATACTCAATTTGATGAATACATGTAAATTATATAGAATTATTTTGACTTTTTCCTTGGAAAGCCGCCCAATATGTAGGAGCGTGTTTTTTAGAGGCAAACACCTTCGTGCGGGTATTACTGTTCATGACAGCATCTAGTTAAGAAGTGAGGAAATTTCCAAGGTCAAGATCAAAGGTGAAAGTTGTTGGTTTCCAATGGAAGATCTTTAAACAAAAAATATATATGTGAAGTATAAATGTCCTGGTATCTACTGTTAAATGGCCAAAGTAAAAGTTTGGAATTTTTGTGTAAAAGTAGTTCAAACTCCAAGGTCAAGGTCAAGATGTAATATTTGTGGTCCCCAAAAAGAAAGGTCTTTTCACAAGGAATACACTTGTGATATATGAAACTCGTAGCTCCACTAAATCAAAAGTTCTGGGCTAGGTTCAAGTTTTTGCGGACAAACAGACAGACAGACAGCTAGACAGACAAACAGACACGACAAAAACTATATACCCCTGAAACTTCATTTACAGGGGCATAAAAATTGTTACAACAAAAAGAGTTTCAAATTACATTGCATAGTCTATTATTTGACGTCTCCGCACTAAAAAATATTATTTTTCTGGTGTTAAAAATTTAAAGAGCAAAAATATCATTTGAAAGCAATGAAATTTTTCTATCTTAAAGCAGAATGGTTAAAATTATCTTGCATATTCAGAAAATGAAATAAAAGGAGGGGGGTCTGTGATATATTAAATGTATTTCGCCAATCACGAAGATAGATTCATGACAATTAATAAAATTGATAATTTAGGACCTGCATAGAACGTTTCATTGCACAAAATTACTTTGTAAAGCAGACTGCATGGAAAAATAGTAATCCAAATTTAACAAAACTGAATACTTTGAAAGAGGAAAAATTATCTTTTTCTTCTTAAAAAAATCTTTTCGCCTTAAAATATCGTTCCTCAATATAAATGTTTCTTATATGGAATTTAATCATGGGGTTTTAATTGAATATAGTTTTAAGAGCATTATTATGCTCTTTAAGATTTGTCAATCGTGAAATTTGTGATATCAAGGATTTTTTAAGAAATATATTTTGGATAAGTACTCATCATACAGTATGACTCAAAATCGCAGAATCAGGGGGTCAGTGTGCATCTCACTGAGCTACGGTAAAATCAAGTTGACCTTTTTGTAATTAATTTTTGAAGTCTTTGGTAATCATTAAAAAACTTATTCATGTTTTACCTGATGTAACAATGGCAATAAATGTGGATCTGTTTTAAGTGTTTATCCCCCTAGACAAATTGAAAGCGTTAAGGACCTTGTCGGCTGACGTACAGTTCTTGACATTGCTACTGAAATTGGAACATCATATGGAAAGATTTGGAGTATTTTGAAATATAAGTGAAAAATAAAAAATAATTTGGTGAGAGAGGATACCTTAGGCTTTTCTTGAGAAAAAAAATGGAGAAAAGGGCAGCATTTTGTGTAATAACGTATTCAAATTGGACATTAGGGTGGGGATGCTTCTATAACGTGACGTAACATATCAAACTTGACGTAACGTCGAAGTCTCCCCCGGGTTTCACAACTTTTTCATAAAGCTTGTGTGACCTAATGGGTAATTTGAAAATTGTGAAACTTATTGGTGCATTATGACTTTTAATTAAAAATATGCCTGTTGTTTGCTTTCATCAGATCACAATAAAATTTTAGAAAGAAATTCCACGAACATTTGGATCAACCTTCGTATATTCTTATTTTACATAAATGAATAATATTTATCATTGAAAAATAATTCGCACGAATTATTGTATGACCTTTCTGTATTAAAAGGTAATATTTTTGGGGTATTGAAAATCTAAATAGGCAATAAAATATTTTCTTGTATCAAACTTTTTACGATGTTAGTGCTGATCAATCAAAAGTATCGAGTATTTTAAATGATGAAAGAAAAAGTTTGGGTCAGTGATGTAAATTTTGAAATATTGGTCAAACTTTGGGATTTTCGGGCAAAAAAGGTGTTAATTTTATCTAGACTTCTTTGATATACATGTATTTTCATTTCTCGGCAAAGATTGTTGAAAGGTGTAAAATCTGTTCTAAAAATATGAATTGAGACTTATATTGAACATTCCTAGCATATATCATAACGGTACAATGAAGTGCATTGAAGGGGTAAAATTTTCCGTTCGAATGGAACGTTCTGAGATATCTTTAGAACGTTTATTGTCATCTTATGACACGCCCATTTCCTTAGAAACTGATAAAACGTTCAATTTGTTTATTCAAATACCTGTAGAACAGGTTTTCCATAAATATAGTAGCCAATCAAATTGCCAGTCTAAATAAACACCAAGTAAACCGTGTTGACCGAAACATGTGTTGTGGTAACTTCAATAGACATGATAACTTCAAAAATATGTTCATATTCGTCGCAATTTGAGTTTTAGAGAAGCGGGAAGTCTCTAATTCTTTCTTCTAATTTTTTAAAGCTCCATTTCAGTGTAACTCATGTTGTTTTGTCGCGAGGAGTTGGGTGTCCTAAAAAATCACGACGAATATTTCTTTCTCGTTTCTAAAACCATGGGCGTGTCGTTATATTATAATTGACGTTCAAAGCATGACTCGGAGCGTTTCATCCAAACGGAAAATTTTACCACTTCAATGCGCACCCCTACTAATGTTATTGTGATTTAAATTCAAGACACGTGGTCTAGGTTTACCTATTCAAAGGTTATAGGGTAGAACCAGTTTTATAAATAAAATTGGCAGTAAACAGGAAATTGCTATAGTCTGTTTTTTTCTGAAAACTTGTCCTGTGAAAAAGGTGTTCATACCTTTCTGAAAGACTCAATGACATGATTTTCAACAGAAAATGGTGGCTTAAGGGGGGGGGGAGGGGGTTATATAACAATTGATACATCTTATAATAGTTTACTGCAAAAATTACAGCTCACTGGCGATCGATACGCTGGTAAAAAAAATGAGTAATATCATCTACACTGACAAACCTTTGTTTGCCTTATATGGCTGTAGCTATTAATGCGCACAGAGGATATTACCACGAGCACCTGACCTATTGTTGATTGAATACGTTTTTGCCAAATACAGGTTTACATGTTACTTCGAACACGTGGTTCAGGTCAATCTATGACCATGTCAATGGAGTGCAAAATAAAAAATGTTTTATGAAAAAAAGAAAACATTAGAAACTATGAAAAATATCACGGACGTTTTTAATTTGTTGTTAACCAGAGAAAAATATGTTAAATAAAATGTATACGTAGTTAGTGTCAAGTTCAGAACGCCAGCACTTCAAGGGTAAGGAAAACAAGCAGCTTCTCGTATGCATTTAACAGGTCGACCTGGACAAAACATTTTTTACTTAACTATATGCTGGCCAGGGAATCCACCTGACAATTGTATTCACCGATAGCACAATTAAGGAATTTATCAAGCGTAAAATTCCTGTACTATTTAGTTAACCACGATGCAATTCTCATTCATCTGATTTGTCAGTTAAAGTCACATTGATGCCTCATTTGCTAATATGACGCCAAAAAATATAGTCCCGGTTCCCATGCAACATATTTGTAAAAAGAACTTTTAATTCATGACAGCAGAAAAGTATAGAGAACAATTATATTTTAAACTTGAATGAATTCAAAAAAGATCGATTGAAGTACTTTTATACAGAATGATTTTATAGGGTGGTGAAAACTAAAACGCAATATAACTTTTCTGTTTACAATGTCTCCACGTGCTAGTAACTTCATAGCCACATTTCCGTGAATATTTTACCCTATCTCGCTGAAGTCTCGCTAACTCTCGCCAGAGCCACTATCAAAGCTCTTGGACTCATCGGGTTTTATAATTTGCAGAACATCGAAAAATAAAAGGTTCCGAACACATTAGTAGGAGTGAATGCGCTTCATTGTAAATTCTCTCTGAGTAAAAGTATATTCGCCAAAAGTTTCGATATGTTTAATTTTATAAAATTAATGTGCAGATTTGCAGAATTTTCTTCTAAATAACCTTCCATAGCAATAAATAGTCCTTACCTAGTTCACTGAATGTTAAACAATTTAGATTGTTTCATTAAAATATGTTCTAAAAAATGAATTTTAATAAATAGTTTTGAAGTAAAAGGTGCTGCCTGAACTTTTCTAAAAAAGCTGTCGAGTGAAATACCTTATTTTCTTTTTGTGTGCATTCAAAAACATAATGAAATTAATCACCATTCTTATAAAGATCATATAAAGTATAAATTCTTTGTTTTCTTAAGGAACCAATCCATCTCCCGGTTTCAATAGGGAGTTTAAAGTTGTTACATGTAAATTTACATAACAAAATTGCACTTTCAAGACTTAACAAGAAATCTTTCTGGTTCAGTCTGTTTTTTTTAATTCATTAATTTTGGATATTTTGGCCAACAAGCATTGTTGAAGAACTGATAGTAATAAACAATGGAAGAACTGATAGTAATATACAATGACAAGCAGAATAAATATTGTATGTAGTTGCAATTGGATGTAACATTTTTAATGTTACACTCAAATACATGCGATATTTGTAATACATGTATTATACTGAATATCTTAGCAGTGAGCCATGCGCGCATAATAGTGGAGTGACAATCCTAGAAAAAGATGCTTAGTTTTCGAGTTTAATGGGCCGGCATACCCTACGGCTGAAAGTTATATTTTATAAAAGAGACATCCCTTCTCATACATTTTCGCCCGGTCGTAGAGTTTTCTCAAGTCAAATTTTTTTTAACTTGCGATGAAAGTGAAAAGAGGGGGGGGGGGGGGGTTTAAGT
>NW_026939908.1:0-99914 GCF_032062105.1 Saccostrea cuccullata
AACATAAAATATACACGCATGTTCTTTTGACAACATCAAACATCAGTTAATTGTTTCCGTCCGACCTATCATCGTTTTTTCGTCCTGTCTCTGCTACAGCTGTAATCATTCATAACCTATCACCCTCCCTAAAGTCCCTGAAATCACCTATAAATAAGACTCTTATTTTCATTTTTCACTGTAATTCTAATTAATCAGCGTAATTGGCTATACAATGTATGCTGGTATTTCCCCATTTCGAAGTATAAATGCAAAATGCATAATAGCTCGTGACGGCGTTTTTTTTTTCCATTTTGACACTACCTTTGTTCAATGCATTAGAGTATTTAACGCAATGTTTATTTTAGACAAAATGCATTCAATTTTTAACTGATCAAGCTCACATACCCCTTGATTCCCCAAAACTCAAGGTGCCGAAATTCCGGGAATATTGTGTTCTAAATATCTGCAAAATTTGACGAAATCCTGTGCAGCTGTTTTAGAGAAGCTGCGCTCACAAACTTCATCTCTAAATACAAGGTATGGCCAAAAATCTAATTTGAAAAGTGCCGATGATACAGTTTTTGCCATATCAAACATATCACGATATTTGCATATCGATACGATAGGTATCACATTTTCATTGGTTTTACAGTGCAAGTAAAAAACAAAAAGTTTCCAAACAAATATTTTATTTATATTACCTATACAAATATGAAATACAAATAGAAATACATGCAGGATCTTTTTAAATTTGATTTCGAATTTTATCTAGGGCAATAAATTTATGCTATGATGGTTTAATAGAATCTTTTAAAGCTTAACATGTAAATGAATGTAAAACATTGCAATTAACAATATAATAACTAGATGTACATATTAAACGTATTACAACTGTACGGGACCATTACTTTAAAATGGCGACATACCAATTTGTTTGTTTGATGCATTGTCATAAACAGGAAATCCGAAATGAATCCAATCATTGGACTTCCTACGAGTTTTCATGTGTTGTTTCGGTTAAGCAGCTCTGTTAAGGCCTTCTTTGAGAAATCAACGGAAAATAGACGTGCAAAATGGGGGATTTTTTAAAAAATTGGATTTATTTTAATTAAGCTGTTTAATTATCACAGAACTTTAATACTTATGGAAAAAGCATACTAGTATAACCCACTCTGTATTGATGAAGTTTAGTCCCATTAATGGACAGTCACGTGATAAATGCATAGTTCGTGTACTGAATGTAGGTCATTAACAAATTTTAATATCGCAAGGGCATGCCATAGTTGAAATTAAAAATTCAAGCTAATAATTGTTTCTGCATACTCTGTAGTTTCTGAAAAGTGCTGCTGCTTTGAATAGAATTTGCGTCTTAATAGTTAAATTTTCAAGAAAATAGGCCAATATCGAAATATGTTTGACTTTTACCAAATATTTTGTGTACTTATAAAATCACGCTTTTGATTTAAAGAAAGCAGCAGCACCTTTCAAGTTAAGGAAAATACTCTTTATCTATATTCAAAAAATGGTTCAGATCTATGCAGTGTATGCCCTTGCATCTCGATGTAAGATATACGTAACCTGTACATAAAAACACGACATAATTAAGAGAATTCATTCGCTTGGTAGTTAATCAATAATCGCACTAAACAAAAGGTATACATTGGTATTAATCAACTAATTAAAACCTGTAAATAATATTCCGTTTAATAATAAAACGCATTTTCCACTGTTAAAAAATTCCCCAATCTGCCTCTAACAGCACATGAAATACGTCATTTTTACCAATATGACGTCATGTTTACAAGTTCATCGCCATCAGTGCTTTGTTTAAACCAGCCACATGGGATTTAACTAGCAACATTTTTAATGCATTGATAAGTAATATTGTTGTTTGTTATGCTAATACAGTTAAAAGTTGCAAATTATTTCATTTTCAGGTATTATGAGAAATACATAAAAGTCATATTTTGTGTGACGTCACAGTAAACTTTTCCCGTATGAATTAGGCCCCGCCCCCTTTTTCAAGCCTTAACAATGCTGCGTAACAGTCCCGGACTTACTACAGAAAACCGTGCATTTTCATTGGCTAAAACTTTAAAGTTATATCCGAAGTAAAACAAAGAATAAATAAGGCGGGGGTTTTGTTTTCTGGATCAATATTGCCGTCAACGTCTCGATACGCGAATCGCCCCATTGGAAGTGAGTTATGTAAAGTCGTACATAAAATTGCAATTTAACAAAGTGGCCCGAATTAGCGCGGAAGTGAATTATGTAAAGTCGTACATAAAATTTCAATTTAACGAAGCGGCCCGAATTAGCGCAAGTTATCATTGTTAACTCGTAAATAAAATGTCAAGGTTTGAAGGTTGTAAAACATTATATTTTAAGAAATATTTCACAGATTAATTTGAAAATAAATAAGGTTCGTCATTTTATAATGCCACATAAGTATGTGGAAGATGAGAATTGATAGTCAAAAAGTGTCCTCCAAATCTTGCCCACAAGGTGTTACGTATACGGACACACTAACACAGGGTAGCAATGCCGTTTCTCCACAGCAAGCTTCGCAAGGGGATAAAAAAATCGTATTACAATAAGAATTTTGAAATCTTCTCCTCTATCTGCTCCTGGGAATTAAATAAACTAAGTAAATAGTTATTTTGAGCAAGAGTGTTTCTTCAAGAATTGTGAAATTCATGGCCTCAGGGTCAGGGGTTCTGATGATAGGAAGGGGCTCTATTGATTATGTAGTGAAAATGCATCATGTCTTATCCTTAGCAAAAAGCAGATTAACAAAATGCATAATTATGATGAATGAGTGCTTTTTAAAATCTTTTTATTAAAACTTGTAGTCCTAGGATGAGGGGCTTGTGTTTCTCCGGGATGGGGATGTCTATTGATAATAAAGTGAAAATGTGTTAATTCGTTGAAAATCTTCAACTTCGTGAAGAACAGTAATTAGAACTGAATACAAAGATATGACGATGGGAGTATCTCTTCCAAATCCTGGCGTGTTAGGGTAGGCCTATGTCGAATCTGTAGTGAAAATGCATTATATCTTGGTAACTCCTCTCTGCTCCTTTGACACATCAAAAGCAAAAAATGTAAATGTTTCAATAAGCAAGGATATATTAACAAGATTTGTAAACATCTGGACCATTTGGTCGAGTATTCTGGTCCTGGCCAGGGCTCTATAAATTTGAATAAAGAGAAGTTACTCCCCTTTGCAATTCACTTTTAATAATAAATAAAAAATAATGCATTTGAAAAGTTAATAAAATAAGAGAATTATGCAAGAAGTTTAATTTTATAATACAACCAGAAGTCTCTGATGAGACTATGTTTGTGCATTTTTGCTGATTCGACATTTTCCTTGATTAAGACAATATTCAAGGTTAATTTAAAAAAAAACCAGGCTAATACAGCTGTTGGATGACTTTCATATAAAAGTAGAGGGCTTTCACTTTTAGAGGTAAACTTTGAAAGCGCGGATTTTTTATTAATTGGGGGGAAAACACAATTACATAGAAAATTCTACAAATAAGGTAAAAAATATTTACATATTTATAAAACGATTTCATTTTGATGTGATAACGTTTGTACTAAATTGTTCATATATCTATGTGTCTGACTCCAAATTTGTTGTGTTGTCTGCTTTCCTGATGTCTCGAAGGATACATTCTATTTTCTCCTCACTAATTTCAGCACTCTTATTTTCCTTTTGAGCAGTAAGTCAAATTTGTCCGAGCTGTAAATAGTCCAGTGGTTTAAATCGCCTGTTTCCATCCTTGTTTAAAGCTACCCTCATGTTCTGCGTGCAACTTCATTCCACTGCTTTCCCTTGTATGGAATATTTCCTGGAAATAGCCTTTTACATCATCTGAACATCTGACCGATTTTCTTTCCTTCTTTAAGGCCCATCTCATGCTGCATTTTGACTCTCCATCTTTTTTTTTTGCTTTACAACCATAACTGGTAATTTTCACGGAAAGGTAAGAACACACATTCTTCAACCTTATTTTCACACCATCATATGTTGACATATTGGGAAGAATGCCATGGTTTCCAATCAATATATGGTTTTACAGGTCTTTGAAAGAAGAAAATACTTTGGTACAACCTCCTTCAGTACAGGGAAATATTTTTCTTCAGAGCTATATTGCATAGATTTAGGCTCCTTGAGGAGTCTGGGGACTTGTGGTTGTGAATCCTGCCTTTTCTTTTATGATGGAAAGCTCCTGTAATATTTGTTTTTGATATAAACAATGCAGAATATTTTACGACTGCAAATGAAACACTAAATTAAAGAAGAGTTATGTATTTTTAGCTACAGATAAACACTCATCTGGTAATTTACTAAGGTAGTGCATGTATGATGTTAAAATTATAAGATATAAATTGATAGCTCAGAATATTACTTTTGGGAATGATCACACTAAGAAATCTGTCAAAGTT
The DNA here is from genome assembly GCF_032062105.1 of Saccostrea cuccullata. NCBI lineage: Eukaryota > Metazoa > Mollusca > Bivalvia > Ostreida > Ostreidae > Saccostrea > Saccostrea cuccullata. The sequence continues at coordinate 4,438 of NW_026939908.1, forward strand.
TTAAGATAAAGATATTAATTTATTCATTGATTGATTGTATATTATTCAACGTCCCTCTCGAGAATTTTCTACTCATATGGAGACGTCACCGTATGCCGGTGAAGGGCTTCAAATTTTGACCTTTACTCGGCACTCAGGGCCATTGAGCAGTGAGGGATCTTTCTCGTGCCAACGCCTGCCCTGACACGGGGCCTCGGTTTTTAAGGTCTCATCTCATTCAAAGTGCCGAGCGCATGGTGAAGGAACAGTTACTACACATTTTAACGACTAGGTCAGTCGCGGCCGAGATACGACCTCCCGACCTCCCGATCACGAAGCGAGCGCTCTACCGACTGAGCTATCGTGAACGGTAGATATTAATTTAAACAATTCAGTTACAGAACTTCTTGAGCATTTAATATAAAGCTAACACTGTTTTCATGACACCTTGTCCTTGTCCTTGTCAGCTCCAAAAGCTCTCCAGATTCGTAGTGAGTTGCTTTCAAACTGCACATTTGAAATTTGGTGATTCCCTTGATAGGACATTTGCTTGTTGTAATCCCAGAAGAAATCTCAACATGTGCAGCTTGACACCCTCTTGTCCCCCCAAACATATTTTATCACTAATTTCTCAATTAACATGAAATCTATTTTACATTTTCCTCTGTGAATGGCTTTGAAGTACTTGAAAAGAAGATTTTTAAAGGTTTCCCTTTATATTCCAATGAAAAACTCTGGGACATTTTGGCCCCACCCTAGCCCCGGGAGTCATGATTTAAACAAATTTGAATTTATACTACCTGAGGATGATTCCAAATGAGTTTCATCTTTCCTGGCACAGTGGTTCTTGAGAAAAAGATTCTTAAAGACGTTTCCTATATATTCCTATGTAAAACTTTGATAGGCCATTCTGGCCCCACCCTACCCCTGGGGTCATGATTTGAACAAACTTGAATCTGCACTACCTGAGGATGATTCTACATGTGTTTCATCTTTCCTGGCCCTGTGGTTCTAGAGAATTTTTTTAAATGTCATTAAATTTTCCCTTATTCATAATTATCTCCCCTTGGAAAAGGGGGTGGCCCTTCATTTTAAACAAACTTGAATCCCCTCTACCCATGGATACTTTGTAGCAAGTTTGTTTGAAATTTGCCCAATGATTCTTGAGAAGAAGATGAAAATGTAAAAAGGTTTACAAAAACGACAACGACGACAGACAACGGACAAATCACAAAAGCTCATTTGAGCCTTTGGCTCAATGAGCTAAAACCCCGTGGGGATCCGGGTTGGAATAGGTCCTCAGTACCCCCTTGCTTGTCGTAAAAGGCGATTAAATGGGGCGGTCCTTCGGATGAGACCGTATAAAATGAGGCCCCGTGTCACAGCAGGTGTGGCACGATAAAGATCCCTCCCTGCTCAAAGGCCCTGAGTGCCGAGCATAGGCTTAAATTTGCAGCCCTTCACCGGCAATGGTGATCTCCATATCAGTGAAATATTCTGGAGAGGGACGTTAAACAGTATACAATCTATCAATCAATGAGCTAAAAAATCCTTATCCACGACAAGATACGTCTTGCTTTTATAACATCTAATTCTTTGTTATTTGCCAACTAATCAGCTAATAAAGAAATAGAAATGTGTCCTAATTTTGATCTCGACCCGTCCTTGAAGTGATCCCCCTTTGCTTTGAATCAATAAACTTTATTTAACCACCCGTTTACTGCGACTTTACGACGATTATCCTGGTCTTAAACGATCTTAAACAGTTTTGGATCAGAGACGATCGGCGTCTAAATCGAGAAGTTTGGCAGAGTATGGTCTTCATTACGACCGCACTACGATGCCCCTACGTCAGACGCACTGCTGTCACGCTTTTACTACGATGTTACGCAGACTGTTGCCGACCAGCGGCCGTGTTTACAGCGTTTACGCTATGCTGCTGCTACGACATACAAGATTATACTACGACGCTACGAAGACCTAAATGACTGTACTACGATATCGCTACGGTGGTTCCGATCATATTACGATTGTATTACGCTTCTAGTACGATTTTGGAGATGATGTATATATCTTGCAACCGCAGATTTTTCTGGCAGGATTTTGACGATGATGCATATATTATTTTTCACTATCCTTCACCACGAGGTTTACGGGGCATTTTCAGTTGTAACTGTAATAAGATCTGATGTGAAAAGTTCGAAGACTCAGCTGCAAAAGATCGTCAAGTATAGTGTCACCCTTTACATCAGTACATTTGTACTTGACTGATGATGATAGGTCAAATATCAGGCTATAAAAACAAACGGCTGCCTGATAGGTCGTGGTATGATCGGCGTAAGGTCATTGTAGGTCTTCGTAGGATCGACAGAAACGTAGAGAGTTCGTAGTGGGGACGTAGTAAGAACATAGTGGGAGTGTTGTAGGAGTGTACTTCACAAGTTCATACGCTTTTACTGCACTTTTACTACGATCACAAAAATCTCTCCACGATGCTTCCGCGCTGCTTGTACGATTACGGCGCTTTTATTACGCTCTTTTTACGATTTTACCCCGATTCTTGTTGGCCACGATCCCGCTACGCTTGTTTTGAGCATGTTCAAAATGAGCATGGCGGAAGCATAGAACTCGCCGATCATCAAGACTCTATCACGATCATACTGCGCTTATGAAGATCCCATTACGTTTTTCCTGCGATCGGCCACGTTTTTGGTCACGCTTTAATCGCAGTAGAAGCGGCGTCTATGTGTGAACGAGGGGTGACAAAAATTCTATCTGGTGATTACCGTCTGAAGTTTTTTACAGTCTTCGGACTATGCAATTCCTCTCTTTTGTGATTGGTAGAAATTGCATGATGTGAAAATTTTTAATTATTTCATTGGTTGAAATGCTGTTCAAGGCAAGGGAGATAACTTTCTGATGATCTAATTTTCGTACGACTTAACAATTTTGCAAGATTTTCAATCTTAAAAAAATGACAAAACGAAGAACAAAATCAGAAGCAATTAATTCTACAAAAACATGCTATTTTTTAATGGCAACAATCAAAAAGGTCTCTAATCTCATTTTAAGTAAAATATTATTTTTATTGCTTGCAGGGTTAACAGTTTGTTATTATTCTTTTTCCCTTTCTTGTTTAAAGGTAAAGAAATCAGCCGAGGTGAACCGAAAGCTCTCGGCCAGACAAAGTTTACGGAGATGACCGAGCGACAACCGCGGTAGGGCAAATGCCAGTAAAAATACAAAATCAAGAAAAAATGATGATATGTAGATCAGTTTCCTGTTTAAGATTTTTGCTAAAGACGGTAAGCTTTTTTTAAAAAGCTCTACTTGTTTTTTTTAAAATTGTTTTTCTATTATTAATAATTATATACATCTTCCCACTGTAGAATTTTTGATATTCAAAGTATTTAAATGTAATTTTAAAAAATTTGCTTGTTCCCATACACCGCAATTCATTCTTAATTACTGCTTGAGTAATTTATTTTTGAAAATTTCTACTTTTCAGTGCGTTGAATTAGTACATATATCAGAGAATTTAATTATACAGAATGGATATTTAAGGTTAGAAAATATGTCCTTTCACTGAATGGATACCTTAAAACTATACTAATATACAAAAAAGTTTGGAATTTTTTAAACATTGTAATGAAATAAAGACATTTACAGTTTTGAAGTTACATAAAAAAAATTGACCGTTAATAAAATAATTAAATACTGTAAATTACTTTTTATATTCGCAAGAAAAATTTATTTTCCCGTAATAACGCGAGATTATGTGCTCGCAAAAATATGATTCTCATGTATATTAGTATTTCTATATAGAGCAATATCCATAATTCGTAAAAAAAAAAAATGTCTCGCTCATAAAAGGCAATAACCATTTCGCGAAAATTTTGTGATCTACAGTAAAGGTAATTATCGTAAACGTAACTATTGTTTACAAAATTTAACATCGTTAAGAAATCCTGGTTCATATCAAAGAAAAAAATTGAAAAGAACCTTAGAAAAAAGTTTACAAATCATCCTTGTTTAATAAGACATTATCTTACAATACTATCTTTATGTTATAATTTTCCAAATGTGTTGCAGATTAGTAATTAGTCACATATGTATGTTGCTAACATGTCCAGATAAGGATCAATAATGTTGTACAGTTTTCCAGCCACAGTAATAGTGACAGACAATCCGTACTTCTTGGCATACTTCATAAGGAACGCATCAGCAAATCCGCCCTTTGTTACAATCAGTCCTTTAGCTGTAACCATTGTATTGTATATTTTCTCTGCAATTGAGCCAGCAGCTATTCCTGCGTTTGTGGTTCCCACTGCCGGTAGGACAACAGTTTTGAGGAATGCATAGCTGGCGACCATAACTCCTCCCTTAACCACCCAGTGACAAATTCTGGAATTTAAAGGGGTTCTTTTCTTCTCCTCCAATTCATTCCAGTCAAAACTTGCTAAAAATAAATATATGTATTTGTCCCCCGCTTTCGCGAAAGCGAGGGGACATTAAATCTCATTCGTCTGTCTGTCTGTCCGTCTGTCCGTCAGTCTGTCCGTCACAAAAACTTTAACCTTGCCCATAACTTTTGATTTAGTGGAGCTATGACTTTCATGTTTCACAAGTGTATTCCTTGTGACAAGACCTTTCTTTGGGTACCACCAAAGTTGACCTTTCGACCTTGACCTTGGAGTTTGACCCACTTTTACACAAAAATTCCAAACTTTTACTTTGGCCATAACTTTTGAATAGTAGGTACTAGGACTTTCATGTTTCACATATGTATTGTTTGTGGCAAAACCTTTCATTGGATAACAACAACCTTGACCTTTTGACCTTGATTTTGGAGATATACGTACTTATGAAAAAACTAACCTTGACCATAACTTTTGAACGGTGAGGACGAAGGCTTTCGTTATAATCCTTGTGAGAAGACCTTTCATTGGATACCAATAACTTTTGCCCTTTGACCTTGACCTTGGAGTTTTAATTACATTTTAAAAACTTTAACCTTGGTTACAGCTTTTAAACAGTAGATACTAAGACTTTTATATTTCACATATGTATTTCTTGTGGCAAGACATTTCATTGGATACCAACAACCTTGACATTTTGACCTTGACCTTGGAGATTTATGTACTTATGAAAAAACTTTAACCTTGACCATAACTTTTGAACGGTGAGGACTAGGGCTTTTGTACTTTACATATGTGATCCTTTTGAGAAGACCTTTCATTGGATACCAATAACTTTTACCCTTTGACCTTGACCTTGGAGTTTTAACTACTTTTTAAAAATACTTAAACTTTGGTCACAACTTTTGAACGGTAGATACTAGGACTTTTATATTTTACATATGTATTCTTTGTGGCAAGTCCTTTCATTGGATATCAACAACTTTGACCTTTTGACCTTGACCTTAAAGATTTATGTACTTATGAAAAAACTTTAAACTTGACCATAAATTTTAAACAGTAAGGGCTAGGGCTTTCATACTTCACATATGTAATCCTTGTGAGAAAACTTATCATTGGATATCAACAACTTTGACCCTTTGATCTTGACCTTGGAGTTGACCTACTTTTAAAAAACTTTTTAATTTGGCCATAACTTTTTAACGGTCAGGATTAGGGTTTTCATCCTTCAAAAAAATCAACTTCAGAGTTACTTTCTAAATAAATGACATATGATAGGATGTTCATATTACACACAATATGTCATAAAAATAACATCTCACCCACAAAGACACCGAAAGCGGGGGACCACAATTCTTTGAATTTGCTTGTTTAAAATTAGTTTACGCTCAGAGGAATTTTGAGAGAACTAGGAAAATTTACATCATTTTTTGACTTTTTTGGGGTTTTTCAAATAAAAAGAAAATTCAATATTTCTTTTTTTACAATATAATCACGTAATTATGACGAAAACATAGTCTACATAGGTCTGCCCCTGTATACTATAAAATCAACAAGTCCTACAACTACACTGAATATTGGATTTCGCCTGGGACCCATTACCGACTCTTCTTAATGGTTTCTTGTGTCAGCAGGGATATTTGTCCCGGGTGAAAGCCAACATTGCGGGTACTAGTAGTTGCAGGACTTGTTTGTTTTATAGTATAGAGGGAGAGAGTATAACTTTGTCTTCTACAAATCTACATAGGGAGCGCCCATGTGAAATCATCGACATATTCAAGATAAATCCTACTTGTCTGCGTTCATGGTGGGGAAAACAGAGAAAATAAACGTACCTTGTACTACTGGTAAAGAACAAATCAAGATGAACATCAATACATTGTAATTTGACTTCCATCATAGAGCACCTGTAAAAGAATCAGATAAAGCAAAGTTTGTAATATCTCGGCAATATTGGCTGAGTTTAAGGGCAACATTGATTATGTTAGCCTCTAAGGGACGAAAGATTGCCCTAGGCGAAAACACCGTCAATGCCTGTTTTGTTATATTAAAATAAGTACAGAGTTTCTTTATTGTGTAGAGGTATGACAAACAAGACAAACACAAAATGCTCGATTTACTTTTATTTAAAAATTATCTACCCTATCGATATCCTAACTAATTTTAGTTCATAGGAACATTGCAATTAGTGATAAGGTTTTGAGGACGGGGTTAAAATGGGCTGCTCCAACACATTGATCATCGATGTCGTATAAAAAGTCGACTTAAAATTTTTCACAAGTATTTTTTCATTGCTACTGTTTTCAGTCCCGCATGATTTTCCAAAACTTGGTCAATCTCCGCGTCCGAGGTGTGGAAATCACACTTTTTTTAACCTCTTGTGTTTTTGACAAAAACGTTGAGCCTATTGTGACGTCACATTGTTTTTGGAGTCGCGAAGGTTAAGTTGCGTCACTTTTTATAAATCCTTCAATCAAATAAATAAACAGAAGAAGTCATAAAATTCTCCATTCATTATTCCTAGCCGGTCAAAATCGAAAAAGATATTGACGGTCAATATTTTTCTGGTGCGCTTATGTTTCAGTTATCGACTGCTTATATATATAGTGAGAATCTTTTACTGAATATTATAAACAATTGTAATAAAATATTCAGCCCCGACGTTCTCTCTAAAATAAATATTTTGAGATTTTCAGGTTCTGAATTAAATCTTACTTATAAGCTTTTAAAAGTAATCAAGTGCTTAAATATTAAGTAAAGTATACAAAAATGCAAAAAGTTGAGCCTTTAACTTTAATTTTAAACGAAATTCATCTTATTAAAATCTATCTTTTAATTCTTTCGATCAGTGCTTACTATTAGTTCAAGATATATTACTGTAGTCAGGTACGCTTGACACAAATTGTTCCGACGAAAATAGATCTATCATGATAAGTAAATACATGTACAACATTACTGTTTATGATTAGAATAATGATGTGTATGTCATATGTTAAAGAAACCGAAATTAGCGCAAAACTGTTTTTGAAAAAATTCACTTTCTCCAATAATGCAAATGAAAAATATTAATATTCCTTCGCTCCCTCTCTCCTCAGTCTTTCTTTAACACGTTTGATGACAGACAATATTTAGGTCACCCTTCGATTGATTTTTTTTCACCGATGAATAGATTATACTATATCAACAGTTGTTTTAAGTTCATGTGTATTGTTAGCTAATTAGGTCTTTCCACCTTTCTGTGGAAAGACCTCTTGAAATGCTTCTGTTTCTTTTTATTTTATTTCTCCCCTTAGCTTTTGAGACCGTAAGACTTATCGAAAAACTTTTTAGTTCATGATACTGGATATATAAAGTTATTCCGAAAAACGACCCCGTATGTTTTAACTTCGACCCCTTACGCAGTTATTGGCCCTTTCACCGTTAAGCTTGTTATCGCTACTCCTCAGAAACCGTAAACCATAGAGATACAAAACCTTCACCACTGTCTTGAACTAATTTAGGAGACTTTTCAATCTATTCATTGCGAAAGTTTTCTTTGACCCCTTCAATGAGTAATTGCCCCTGAAAGTTTATAAATTTTACAAAAAATTAAAAATTTTCAAAACGAAAAGTCGTAGAGACATGAAACCAACTGCATAACATTCAATGACCCTTTGCCTTCAAATTCAATTCAAGGTCAAAGTTCAAGGTCATTCCAAATATGAGAAATAAATTTCTCTTAATAGCTCTTATGTCCCTAAACATATATTTTCTATCTTATGTCTTTAATATGTACTTTTGAAACTCTTTAGAAGATATAATTCTTGGCCCCTAAGATTTACCCTTTAAAAAGTTGTTGCCCCTTGTGCTAAAAACCCTTGTTATCGCTACTCCTCTGAAACTGTTAACCGTAAAGGTATGAAACCTTCACCAATGGCTTTGCCTAATTATGGGGACTCTTCAATCTATTCATTGCGAAACTATTTGGTGACCCCTTCAATGAGTTATTGCCCCTGAAACTTTTTAAATATTACAAATAATTAAAAATTTTCAAAACGACAAGTCGTAGAGACATGGGACCAACTGCATAAGATTCATTGACCTTTGACCTTCAAATTCATGTAAAGGTCAAAGGTCAAGGTCATTCCAAAAATTGAAAATTTAGCTCTTTTTATATCTCTTTTGTCTTTCAACATATACTTAATGTCAATGCATCATTAATATGTACTCTTAAAACTGTTACAAAGATTTCACTCTTGTCCCCTAATATTAACCCTTTTAAAAGTTATTGCCCCTTGTGTGAAAAACCTTGTTATCGCTACTTCTCCGAAACCGTAGACCGTAGAGACACCAAACCTTTACTAATATCTTAAGGGTCTTTAGGTCTTACTTCACTGTGTAAGTGCAAATGTATCTCATGAGCCCTTATATGAGTTATTGCCCTTTAAGCTCTTTGTACTTACTATAAATCCTCATAACTTGAAAACTATAAGGCATAGAAGCATTGGGGCAACTGCATTGTGACCCTTGACCTTTGACCTTAAATATTTTTTCAAGGTCAAAGGTCAAGGTCATTCATTTTTTTTTTAATTTTCATTTTTTCTATGCTTCAAGAGAGTTCTGGTTTCTTTTTCATGGAATTTAATTTTTAGGAGTCATGTATAATACAAATTTAAAATTCAAAGAAGGTGGAAAGACCTCTTATTGTTCTGTGAACAATAAGTCTCCTAGTTATTATATCATTTCCTCTTACAGAAAAAAAATAATTTTTTGTGTGTGTTTTATTAATGACGGAATTTTCACTCCCTGAGCTGATTTCTGCACGTGTTTAGATTGTGTCAACTGTTGGGATCGCAACAACAAACTGTGTAACATTTTTTTTATTAACCCGGTTACCCGAACTGGGCCTACACAAAAAACAGGTTCATGTTGAAGCTCATCATATTATCAAATATAGATTTTAAGTTATATAAGTAAATTACGTGACGAATACAGTAGTATATTTCAGTAATTAAAAAAAAAAGGGTTTTCAATTTCGAAATTCCCGACCCGCCCTAATTTTCGTAACCTATTTTAAACACACTTTATTGTGGATGCAAGAACAAATCGCTAAACAAACGTATTTCTTCGAGCTCGCTAGACATGTAGATGCGTTTGACAATCTCATCGCACGTGTGTAGACCAAGGCTAAGTGGTCTTGCAGGCACAGGCATATGCACTGTTTGTTAGGAGAGTGGGGGACAGTACTGCTATGGACTCATGAACTATACACCAGTTCCATTACAAGACAGTGCATTCTTTTTTTATAGAAGTCATTAAACACTGTTAAATCTAAAAGTCGAATATCTGTGGATATGGGGTAATGTACATGTAATCCATATCTTTTCTTCTTATAAATAGAAAATGGAAAATTTTCCAAAAATAGAATTAGGTTTTGCTTTAAATAGAATGGAAATTTTGACCTTTAGAATCTATGAAAATAGAATTATTTATTTGTTAATGCAATAAAAAAAGTAACATAAAAATAACATTGTACCCTTATCTTTCTAAAAAAAAAAACTCTTGTGCTATTAAAGATAAAATTGCAACGAGCCTACGAGTAAAAGGAAACCCATCTTTGTTAATGAAGGTTCTTTAAAAGGGACATTTTCGGCGAAAGCAAAATAAAAGTGAACACTTTCGGAAGTGTTTTACATTACAAAAATTAAAAAAAGACAAAAATCTTTAAAGTACATGTGTTTGTTATGAAAATACCTTCTATTTCTCTATCTCTCTCTCTCTTTCTGCTTTTTTATCTAACTTTTAAATTGATTGAAGTCTTCTAGATGAGACTGTTAGATTAAGGAAAGTATTTTATGTTCTGATAACATGTTTATGCTACAAATGATCTTTCTGTAACCTTGCTTTCACTGTTTACGTTATTTACATACAACGTGCAGTTTAGATTTTAATAAGTTAGAAAGGCTAACTTGAGCAATAATTGACGATACAAATAAAGTTATCTAGAAAAAGTCGGAAAATCCTTCTTGCATTGTTCCCAGCCAGGCAATGGCAAAAAGTATTGACGTTCAATATTTTACGGGTGGACTAATATTTCACTTATCGACAGCTTAGCAATATAGAGTTGTATAGCGAGAATACCTTACTGAATATATTTTTAACAATTGTAATAAAATATTCAGTTCTGTCGATGTCTTTTATAGAATTATTTGAAGATTTTCATGTTTTGAATTAAATCACAATCATTTAAAAGTAATCAAGTGTTTAAATTTTTCTATTTTAACAAAATAGGTTTTAATAAAACGTCTATAAAAATAGAATGTCTTTCTCATTGCAATAAAAATATGTTACCCAATACAAATTAATTTTATAGAATTATAGCGCCATTAAAAATTAAATTGCAACCAGTCGACGAGGAAAAAACTAGAAAATATGTTTTGTTAAAAACGGTTATTTAAATGGGATATTTTCGGCGAAGACAAAAAGAAAGAGAACACTTTCGGAAAACAGTTTTGCATTCTAAGAATGAAAAAATACTAAAATTTTTAAAGTACATGTGTTTGTAATGAAAATACCTTTCTTTGATTTTTATCTTTTAAATAAACTTTTTAAGTTTACTTGATCAAACTGTTAAATTAAGAAAAGTATGAGATGTTTTGATTATATTCTTTATTTTTTTTTCTGTAATCTTGTAGCCTTGTAATAAAATTTACTGTATATTGATCCCAAAGCCAAAAAGTTAAGAAGTTCGGTAAATAATCAAACATCTGAAGGCAAGGCGAAATTCCTTTTTATTTACCAATCAACGACTTTTACGCAAAGCCACGCAATTCAGTTAAATGATTCTTTTGAAGTCCACTTGACTCAATTAGTGTCATGTCATCGAATTAAGATCCTTTGTCCGAATTACTCTTTTAAATTTGTTTTCTTCGAGAGGCCTTTGAGAGGAAAATTGGGTATATGTATCTTTGTTCACCATTGTTGTTTTTATAATTATTCCTCTAGGGATCCCTTGACCAGGTCGATTTTTGTTTCGAGTACCCAGTGCGTCACTTTTAGCTGAAAACTCATCATTAAACAAGGTAAATTTTATTCAGAGACTTGGTCATCTTTTTCAGGTAGGAAACTTATTTGTATATTATAATATGTTAATATATAAATATTAATTTCATTTTTACAATGCATATTTTATATTTTAATGTTCAGTGCATTTATATATTTGATCAATGCGCATTGTCTTACATGTAACCCTTTATCTAGTAAGACATTTTTGTCAATTCATTCATTTATTCGGCTTGACTTTCATTTACATTAATCCTATTTCAAGATTATTTGGTTCAATCTAATTAATTTCTTTTATTTTAAAATTGTTAACTTTGCGACTTTACTTTTCGGAAAAAAACATGTGTCGCATGTTCGGTTTTAAATCTACATGTATCAGTCCACAACTTAATAGGTGTAATACTTTTAAGCACTTTAAGGACCCTCTCTCACAAAGGAAATTTTTTTTGGACATTGAGAAAAAATATATGGTATAAAGGAGTTAAAATAGAGCTTATTTAATTTTCACTATATGGTACGTGGCATTTAACTCCAGGAAAAAATGTTAAAAGACAAAACAGTATCTGTGAATAGAAATGACTGTTATTTACCTCAACAGAGACATTACATGTAAATAACACATTCAGTTAATTTATCTTGGCCTTTTAAAATGTCAACAATACCTGAATTTATAAAAAAAAATTGAGTTGTATATTGTAAATTGTAAAAATACCTTAGAACCAAAACTCTTTAGAGTGCAGTGTAGAGAGAGTTCTAAAATAATTCATATTGTTATTTTTTATTTCACAATTCTTCTAATGTATTTTGATCAAGAGAAATATCATTATTTCACCTTTTAAATAGTTGGCTATTTTGCATTCCGGAAAATTGTCATGTGACCAGTTTAGAGTTTGTACTAATTGTTTACATTTCCGCGTAAGCTGAAGATGCACATAAAAAGAGTGTTTTTTGACAATATGTATTTTATTAATCATTGAAACAATTGCTTTAAGTATATCACTTTTTGATCTTTCAAACTATTGCATTTTTATACATTTGTGTCAATCAGAATATTTTCTACATTGTTTGATGACATATTCAAGTGTAGTACATGTGTACTAATGTCTAACATCCTATTGTCTTCATAGATGGTGAACCTCATCATGGTCAAACGGGTTCTCCACTTAAGATAATTTTCCCCACTTTTAAAGATTATTTTGTAGAATATTTTGTTCATTTATTTTTATGCATCATTATGTGCACATGTGAATCATTAGTTTTATGTAATGTGGTCATTAAACAACTTAACTTTTAGATAATGTTGCACAGTGTTTATAAAGTGAAAAGACTCATTGTTTCATTACTTATGTTTTATATGTCACATTATATCTTGGAGTTTTGCTGGAAACTGACCAATAAACAACGTAAACTTTTTTCAGAGCCTTGGTCATCTTTTTCAGAGTTATCACCCATGACAAAAAAATCTTGGTGATAAGTTGGTGGACAGACGTAAAATATCCCACATGAAGACAAAACCAATCAACTACTGTCTCCCATCGACAGACCAACACTTTTTTCACAGACGATCAAACACTTAATTCTACAGAAGTTTCCACACTACCAAGCTACACACCTATCTGATAGTCAGGATTTAATTCCTTCAACCGAAGATCAAACTCAAGAACAGGAAACACATAGTTCCTCAGAAGAGGAAGATTTGAACGTCAGTGGTCATCGTCAGAGCCAGAGTCACTTCCTATTGCAGACGTACCACAAACTGTGACTGTTTTAACAAAAATGGTCAACAATATTCAAACAAACAAAACAAAAATGGCCTCAGGAATTCATCTCAAGAAATATGATGACAGCGAGAATATTCACTTGTGGATTTCAATGTTGGAAAATTGGCAAAAATTCCATAATGTGACTGACCAAGAAGCCTTACCGGCAATTGCATGTAATTTCGAGGGACAAGCAGCCACATGGTTAAATACTTTAACAGCAACCCAGAAAAAAAAGTCTGGACACATTCAAAGAGTGCTTGATAGACAGACTCTCAAACAAAGAAACAAACACTCTGCCTGGCCTGAGACAAGGAACCAAGAAAGCATATGTACCATGTAGAGCAGGTGAAACAAGGTGGCTGCCCCATACGTTGAGAGCACTAAAAAACCTTATGAATGGATGGAATGCATTAGTTTTTCATCTAGAGCAGGTACAATAGAATATAACTATAATATGGTTGATTTAGTATGTAGAAAGCACAACTGAAAATTAGTATGCACCTAACTTTAATTTCAGATTCAAGGAGAAATGAGAGAGGCAGCAGCAAAGGCTAGAAATTTCTTAAAGTGTATGAAAGACAGGTAATTACTTAATTACTATAATAATTAATTACCCCTTCCTCATCCCAAAATATAGATTCAAGTTACTGTAAGTTAGCTTTTAAAGTGACACATGTATGTGTATTTGTAGTCCCATTATTTACAGGCTGCACTTTTTACGAGATATAGTGAAGACTTTAAGTGATTTGTCACAGTGTATTCAGGACAGGGAAAACAATGTGGGTGATATTCACAACTGTGCAATGGGAACAAAGCAGATTCTGCAAAAGTACAAAACCAGGTATGAACAGAAAATGTAGCTATTTTCCCATTCTCTTTCCCTGTCTAACCGTCTTTAGTGAAGTAACAAATATTTCTGCTTTTGTAATACTTGTAGCATGTGTCTATCTATCACTTTCTTATGTGTTGGTGTGGGATTTTGTATCTTTACTAATATACTTTGCTTTGCCTAGCGATGGTCCATTCTTGAAAATTGCTGTAAATAAGCTCAATGAATCAATTTAATGGATGAAAACAAAATGAAAAGCCTTGAGAACATCAAAAAAGAGTTCTCGACTCCCTGCTTGAAAAACTTGCAGATCGATTTAGTGGAGATTCTGATTTGTTCAGTGCATGCAGTCTTCTGTCTTTAAGGAAATGGCCAGAAAATTTGTCAGATCAAATAGGTAGCTCTGTGTTTGCTAACATAAAACATTGGTTATAATTTCTGGTATTTTTATTCATATTACCTGAACTAGAAATGTTGGTATTGTGTGATTACCTGTTTGAATTGTGTGTGTGCTTACATGTTATTGCTGGGTTGATCCAATCCTGTTCCAATTCTTGGATCCACATCCTGAACAGTCTTGTTATTTAATATAAACCCTAGCTGCAGAACTGTAGCTCTCCGCTTGAGATAGATGAAGCAGAGAGTAACAGAAACAAGCGTTGTAAAAACCTTCGATTTACGCCAACGATTTTTTGTCGCTCACTATGGGTATTTTTCGTGAATTTTATACTTTCCCCGGCTATGAAAATAATTTTAAATGGTATTTAATAATTAATCATACATTCAACTTCAATTCCTGATCATTTACTTACCTCTCAACGCTAACAAATGGCTGTCTGTGGTCACGGACGTCCAAATGGAACTCTTTTAAAAAATTACAAAACTATATACAGAACTGTGTCGGACCGTTAAAAGATAAAGTATCAAATATAAGATTTAAATAATTATTATAAGATACCATTCTAAATGCCAGAGAAAGCTTAACCTTCACGAAATAAATACCTAAAGTAGCGACAAAAAATCGTCGGCGTAAATCGAAGGTTTTTACAAGGCTTGGGTCTGTAGCTCTCTGGTTTTAGAATCAGAATCAGAAAATTTTATTTCGAGTCGGAATTTACAACATGAACATAAGCTCTGTAGAGCTTTTGACCGAATAATCTGTCCGATTTTTTTCAAGCAGAGAGCTACAGTTCTGCAGCTATATAAACCCAAGAACCAGTTACACTAAGATATTTGAAAAAAGCTGCGAGCTTCATGAAATCTTGCAAATAAATTATACCTATATTAAATGTAGCTGACCAGCAAAATATTCAACCTACCGTCGAGCAAATGTAATTTTAGCAATTAAATAATGAAATCTATATAGGTTCGCAGCACTTTTCGCGTGTTTAAAAGAGATACAAATTAAAGGAAGGTTTTCAACTTCGTTATGCCATTGCAATATTGGAATTTATAGATGACCTCAAAACTTCAAGTATATTTTATTTAAATCTTGTGACTCCGACATCACGTGACAAGTCTAAATAACAAAAATCTAAATGTCCTCAACATGTAAATTTGAACTACAATACATTTTTCCGATTCAGTAAGATCCTAAAAAGAATCGCCCATCCTAATAAAATATGTACAATGTATTTTTTATCTAAAAAAAATCGGCGATATTTATGCGCCCGGATCGATAGATCCGAGGCGTATATTGTTTTTGTCCTGTCTGTTTGTCTGTCTGTCTGTTGTCAACTTTAACCTTCGCCATAATTTCTGAACCATGAAAGATAGAGACTTCATATTTGGTATGCATACTCCACCAATGAAGTTCTTTCGAATGACACCAAGGTCAATGACCTTGTGACCTTGACTGTGTCCTATATGCTAAAAATAGATTTTACAAAATTTTCGCCATAACTTTTGAACCATGAGAGATAGAGACTTCATATTTGGTGTGCATACTCCACTAATGAAGTTCTTCAAAAGACACCAAGGTCAATGTAATTGTGACCTTGACTTTCACTTATCTGCTGAAAAGTTTTTTTTAAACTTTGTTGCCGCCGGGCGCATAGTGTTTCACAAACACATCTTGTTTTATTTGTGACCGAAACTGGACTGCGGAGGAATCTTTTTCGTGCCAGTTCCTACTGCGAAACGGGACCTCGGTTTATACGGTCTCATCCAAAGGACCAGTTTCCAAGTGCTAACAGCACTTTAAAATAAATTATCATGATAAAAAAACAAATGTACTTTTTCTCACCATGCACCCCCTTTCATTTCAATACAGAAATATATTAGTTCGCCAAATACACCAATTCCTCGTACATAGGAATATATTATCTATTTTATTATTAGATCAACCTAGACTGTTTTTCTGTACTTTTGCAAGTTTGTACTTTTTGTACATCCAACAAGCCCGTTTTGGACATTATGAAGACTTACTACGCAGCAATAATGAAACGTTTTCATACGATACATTTGTATCTTCTTGACATTGATGCACTACTTGATTAAAATCCACGGGTATAATTTACCAAAATTAAGAAATTACACTGCACTGATTTTCTTTTCTGAATCT
This sequence comes from Saccostrea cuccullata, assembly GCF_032062105.1. NCBI lineage: Eukaryota > Metazoa > Mollusca > Bivalvia > Ostreida > Ostreidae > Saccostrea > Saccostrea cuccullata. Next base: position 21,031 of record NW_026939908.1, read on the forward strand.
CTCAACATGTCTTTTTAATGGTAAAATAAATTGACCGAAACAATATAGCAGGTACTTTAATAACTTATCATCAAATTTTCATCGCACCGGCTTATGGGTTTACACGTTAAAATAAAGTGATATAAAGCATTACAGATCACCAATTATTCCCCTGCATATATATAAGTCAATGACTAGCACATTACCAACGCCGTGGAACAAAAGATATCCAGACTTTCCTCTACTTGGGTTTTTAAAAGGTATGATTTATTTCAGAATGTTCAGATATAGAATTTTTAATTGTATAAATATATTTGCTAGTCAAACTGTTCTTAAAAACGTATTTTGAAATTTAGCCCCATATGTACATGTATCTCACTATGAAACTCTCAACCTTTCTTTTATTTCTGTTATTATAAACTTGACATTTTCAATATACAGTCAAAGTTTATCATTGAGGGAGTTATCCAGATTCAAAGTCCCAAAGAGCAAGTCTGTTTCAGAGGCACAGCCGAGGGAAATGGGTTTGCTCGAGGGGAATTGGAATCTGGTTAACTCCTTCAATGATATACTGTTATTGTTTTATTTAATTATACCGATAGCAAAACTAGAGGTACTGTTAGCAATGAGCTCACCAAATGATACCCCCGCCTCCCATATGAGTATCGATACTTCTTTTTTGAAAACCAAAAATATGTGTCAGATCAAACAGTAAAACAGAAGGTGCACAATGGAAACATGTAATATTCTGTGAGAGTTTCATCAAATTTCATTCAGTGTATGAGAGGATTTGCGGATAAGAGATGGGTACCCCAAAGCGTAACAAACGGATGTTCGGACGGACATGTATCTGAATGATTGTTTTCCTTAACCACGAACGCCGTAACAAAGTTGTATACGTGATCTGTCTCATTGAACTTACGTTTAACATGAGCTGCATTTTGAATATTAATATATATTTAGAGATGTTCATTATCTATTTCTGCTTAGTGAAATACTAGAAACATATAACTACCGCATCCTCTTTGCAATCAGCTATTGCCAAGGTGTTTTTTCTGGTGAATAAATACGAGTGCAATGCTGAAAAGGGGTTGAAATCACTGAAATCTTTTTCCTTCGTTAAATTTCAAATTGATGATATTAAGGAATCAAACAGCAAGAAATATATATATTTAGAAGAAATATATAAAATGCTCTCCCGACAGTTTGATTTCTTTGGCAATATTTAATAAAAAGAAAGGGGCTTCGATTTCAAGCAATGGAATTTTTCATGGTGGCTTTGTTCAAAATCATCCATTTGTTTTTGTTCTTCCTTAACTAAGCCTTCCTTTAAAATAAAATAATATTTGTTTGCACTCTCCCGACCCAAGGTAGATACAGGGTAACAAAAACTTGTGTCCGCAGGTTGATAGATTTGTCCTTAGTTTATAACATACATATTAGTAGGAGGATTGAGTAAAGGGATTTTTAAAAATTTTATTTCCTGAAGGCTAAAAAAATTCGAGACGGGCCATGATAGGCGGTTGGTCGGGCGAGGGCAAATTCATTTTTTTATTCCATATTATTTTTGTCCTGTCTGATTATATTGTCTCTGTCTGTTGTCAACTTTAAGTGTTGAGTGGGTGGTGCTATACCTTTCTTATTTTATAGATGTATTCCTTGTGACAAGACCTTTGGGTACCACTAAATTTGACCTGTTGACCTTTATCTTGGAGTTTGACCTTTTTTGTTTTTTTTTTTACAAAAATTACAACATTACAATCTCGGTCGTAACTTTTGTACAGTTGGAGCAAGGGTTTTCATACTTCACATGTATAATAATTGTTACAAGACCTTTCAGCGTTGTTTGAAATCTTCACCTAGGAGTTTGACCAACTTTTTAAAACTTTTAACCTTGGTCATAACTTTTGAACAGGGCTTTCATATTTCAAAGGTGTATTCCTTGTAACAAGACCTTCCTTTGTGTACCAACAGTTTTGACTCTGACCTTTGGAGTTTGACATGCATTTGTGAAAATTGAACACTCGCCATAAGCTGTCATGCAGGGGAACAAGTGTTTCATAAACACATCTTATTGGTCCCATATTATAAACTATGGTGAAATATTCTATTACGTTTTCTTTCTACAGGCGAAAGGTGGAGATGGACAAAATTTCATCCATTGCATTTCTGATATGTTTGAGCTTTTTCAACATTTTCCCGAAAGGTTTGCAATTAAAAAATTTAAATCAATTTTATTATCCCATGTCAACTCCTTTACATTATTATATTAACTAACAATGTACTCTTTTTAAATAAGGATGTGCTGCCGACACTTGTTCTTTTTCCCATCTGCGAAGCTGTGAGTTGACTTATACTGGGTCTCTGACGGCCAGACGGGGCACAGTGGCAGTAGCGACAGCTGTACGTTGCAGGTTAGTACTCTTTTTAAGCACCTGGATATCGATAGATCGAGGCGTATATTGTTTTTGTTCTGTTGCTTGTCTGTTTTCAACTAAAACCTTCTCCATAACTTCTATTTCGTGAAAAATAGAAACCTCATATTTGTTATTAATTTTCAAACAATTAAATTATTTTTGTTTAAATCCTCAGGTTCTTAAACTTTATTTTCTGTTTCACAGTGCAGCAAATATCTTCATCAGATGTGCAGAAAGAGTACTTTCAGATTGCCAAGCCAAGCCTTACGTCACGGGTGTTGACCAGATAATCAGCAAAGCGAAACTGGGCATCGACAGCACGAGACGGGTCCTCTCTGGGCTTACATGTGGTAAGACTATTAGAATGATTTGTTAAAGGTCCCTGCGAGACCCAACTCCACTCAAACCGAAAGATCGCCAAATCAGTTTTTGTTAAAGAATTCAATCTTTTCTCGAAATTTTTGCAGAAAAGGAAACGTTAATATTGGTTTCACTTCCAGTCTTCTATTGACTTATTTTTGGTATAATCAATCATTAAACTTTTTTAATAGGAAATGGTGCTGGGATCAAAGTCACAAGTTTGATTACAATGGCGACGGGATTTGCGATTTTTGTTCCTTTTTATTAAGTCTCGCATTGAAAAATTAAAAGAACCATTAAGAAAAATGCTTGTTTGTGTGATTTGAATATTTTAGTTGCCTTAAATTTTATTCCTTTAAGTACTTTTGGTCAAATACTACATATTAATACACGTACATGTATCAACATTGAGAAAGTTTTGCTTTGTGTAAGGGGTCATCCTTTCATATACCGTGCAGGTTAAAATCGTGGTCGGAAAAAATCGCGATTTGTTTTATTTGTAGCAAATCGCGGTTGATTGAATTGACGGAAAAGTAAGTTATAATCACTATTTCCAGCACCCATCTTGTTCCCACAACTCTTTCATGATCTCGCTCATTTCTTCGGTAAGATTTCTGATTGACCTAAGCGAATCCGTTATTTCCCCGTGGCTAGCTTGAAGACTAGGGAGCTACTGCACAGTACTGGCCAACTCAGGTGTGAATGGGTTACCTGTGATACTTGGTACAGAGAACGTATGTTCTACGAGTGATTTCTGCTCAGTGCGTCTCCTGGTTTGTACGAATATCTAAATATCAAAGTTTGCAAATTACAACCTTCGAAAATCAGAATTCAACAATCTTCACTACTCACTCCATCAAATACACACTTTGCATACACATTGAATATATGTTTTTCGGTCCAAAGCGGGAGCACAGAAAACAATGACCGGCCTTAGCTCTGTCACGTGACTCCGCTAAAAGACCTTTCTTTTCGTTATATGTCGATACTGAATCCGATCAAATAAAACGCCATAACAGACCGACCCCGATTTGAAGTCAATACGTACAATTAAGGAGTCTCGTTGGATTATGATCAAAACACACAATTTCTGAAAAATTCTGTATGGCGAATAGTAAGTTCATAAGTAAATTCTGTGCATAAAAAGAAAAAAATATTGCCCGACTTGTTTGTGAAGTAACAGCCTTCAAAATATGGATATATATTTTGCTACTACCTGTCATTTAACATAGGATTATAAAGGGAGAACAGTTTTTTTTCAAGATTTATTACGTAAAATGTTTATCTAATCTTCATACATTTTTAAATTGAGTGTTATGTTTTTTGTGGGCGTGAATGTTTTCATTACAGTAAATAAAATGATTAATATCAATGTGTATTTGGGGGATACATCTGTGTTATTTTTACGGATTGTGCTATGCTTTGAAAACAAAGGAGTGGGACGTTACTAGACCTATTATGTAACAGAGGAGCGGGTGATAAAAGGTTTAACCTGTGAAGAATATAATCCATCCATTTGATCTAAAACAAAATGAATTATAAGAAGACGGAAGTTGAAAATTCCTAATTCCACTATCAACCATGACAAAAGTAAAAATTTCTTACCTAAAATTATTATGATTTCTAACTCATGTTTCTAGTTTCATGAGTTTAAAAAGTCTTTAATTTTCCTATTTCACACTTGACCTACATATGTCATATAAGATAAAATTATTTATGATAAGTCAAAAAATAAATCAAATAAATGAGCGTCAAATAATACAACAATATTTTAGAAAAATGTATTTTTAATGAAAGTATATGGTGGAAAAATAAAATTATGTCTAAATAATGGCCAGATACTGTTCAAGAAAAAAAACCGTTGTGTGATCAAGTCACAATTCACCTCTACACAAATTTTCTTCGCTATGCTTCAAATGTCAACACCCCTTCATCCTTAATTTCAATATACATGTATTGGAATCAAGTAACAGCTTTAGCTCAGTAGCTTAATCTTTTTCAACTTCATAATTTCAATTTTGCTTCCAATGTTGTGGTATGATGGTTTTTTTTTGACATTTCGAACCCGATGGTAATTAGGTCTTTCCACCTTTCTGTGGAAAGACCTCTTGAAATGCTTCTGTTTACTATTAGGTCTTTCCACCTTTCCGTGGAAAGACCTATTGGTATTCTTCTGTTTCTTATTATTCTTCTTATTTTTCCGCCGTGTGATTTTGAGTTTCAAGATATATCAAAGAGATTTATAGTCCATAAGAATGTACTCCGTAAAAGATTATTGCAGTTGACCCTGCATAAATGAACCTTGACCGCTTTCGAAGTTATTGCCCCTTTCACAAGAAATGCTTGTTATCGCTACTTCTCCGAAACCATAAGCTGTAGAGATATGAAACATTCACTAAAGTCTTTGACTAATTGAGAGGACTTTTCATCTATTCATTGCGAAAGTATTTGGTGACCCGTTCAATGAGTTATTGCCCCTTAATCTTTTTGAATTTTACAAATAATTAAAAATTTTTAAAACGACAAGTCGTAGAGACATGGGACAAACTGCATAAGATTCATTGACCTTTGACCTTAAAATTTATGTAAAGGTCAAAGGCCAAGGTCATTCCAAAAATGAGGAATTTAGCTCTTTTTATATCTCTTTTGTCTTTCAACATATGCATAATGTCTATGCATCATTTTTATATACTCTTAAAACTGTTTCAAAGATTTCATTCTTGTCCCCTAACATTATCCCCTTTAAAAGTTATTGCCCCTTGTGCTAAAAACCTTGTTATCGCTACTCCTCCGAAACCATAGACCGTAGAGACACCAAACCTTCACTAATGTCTTAAGGGTCTTTAGGCCTAACTACACTGTTTAAGTGCAAAAGGATCTGATGACCCCTTATATGAGTTATTGACCTTTAAGTTCATTGTACTTACTATTAAACCTTATAACTTGAAAACCATAAGTCGTAGAATCATGCGGTCAATTGCATTGTGACACTTGACCTTTGACCTTGAATATTTTTTCAAGGTCAAAAGTCAAGGTCATTTCATTTTTTTCATTTTTAATTTTTGCTATTCTTTAAGACAATTTTGATTTCTTATTCATAGAATCAAGTTATAAAACAAATTTGAAATTCAAAGAAGGTGGAAAGACCTCTTATTGTTCTGTGAACAATAAGTCTCCTAGTTATTATTATTATTATTTTTCCGCTATGGACTTTTGATCCAAAAGACTTATCGAAAAACCTTTTAGTTCATGATACTTGACATCAAAAGTTATTTCGAAAAACAACCCAACGTATATGAGCTATGACCTCTTTCGGAGTTCTCTCCCTTTGTGCGAAAAACCATTGTTATCGCTACTCCTCCGAAACCGTTAACCGTAGAGATACAAAACCTTCAACAATGTCTACGACTAATTTAGTAGACTCTTGAATCTATTCATTGCGAAAGGATTCCTCAACTCCTACAATGAATTATTGCCCCTGAATGTTTGCGATGTTAACGATTATCAAGATCTTTTCTTAAACGACAAGTCGTAGAGACATGGGACCAACTGCAAAAGATTTATTGACCTTTGACCTTAAAATTTAGGTCAAGGTCAAAGGTCAAGGTCATTCAAAATATGTAAAATTAAGCATATTTTATAGCTCTTTTGTTCTTCATCAAATTCTAAATATCTTTGCATTTTCAATATGTACTCTTAAAACCATTTCAGAGATTTCATTCTTGTCCCCTAAGATTGACCCCTCTAAAAGTTAGTGCCCCTTTCAGTGTAAACCCTTGTTATCGCTACTCCTCCGAAACTGTAAACTGTAGAGATACAAAACCTTCAACAATGTCTATGACTCATTTAGTAGACTCTTGAATCTATTCATTGCGAAAGGATTCGTCAACCATTTTAAGTAGTTATTGCCCCTTACAGGTTCTGATGTTTACAAAGAAATAAAATCTTTTTAACGACAAGTCGTAAAGTCATGGGGACCATGCATGAGATCTTTCGACCTCTGACCTTGAAGATAAGGTCAAGGTCAAAGGTCAAGGTCATTTAGAAAGTATCAAAATTGCTTACATATGTTTTTGGTTAAAATGACCTTGACCTTTGATCTTCATATTTCACCTTCACCTTTGACCTTGACCCTGATTCAGAAGTAATAAAGAAATATCCATTACTTTTACCTAGATTCAGCTTCAAGTGTTAATCTCAAGTTTACCTCTCTCTTTTTTTTTTTTTTTTTTGGATGACCTTGACCTTTGACCTTGATAAATGACCTTGACCTTTGACCCCATTGACCCAAAGGTCACAATCAAGCTAAAGGTCGTGGAGGTATTTACAACCATCACTCTAACAAATGCTTTTAAAATACCCTATAAAAAAAAAATCAACACCAACTTAGAGAAAATGTCTACAAGTCAAACGAAACGAAATATCGGCATAAGATTCGTAATAAAAGGAAGAAGAGACCTGAAAGAAAGTGTCCTGAGAGTTTTAAGGTGAGTCTCTAAAGTATTTTGAAATTCTAGTGATTATCGGCAAAATCTGCATTTTTTTTATGTCTGAAATTTAGTTATTGCTGAGCATAAAAATTAATTAAAACTCGTATTGGCTATTTCTGCAATTATTGTTAATATCATTCGATTCTCCTGCTCTATTACGACATTTTAATACCAAGTATTCTTGCTTTCTTAGGTGTATGGAATTTATTTTAATTTTATTTAGATTTAAATATGAATCCACTGAATTTCGGAAATAGCGATTTTTCATATCAAATAAATTTCCACGCAATTTAGATAGGTTAAATCAATTGTAGATACCCCGCTTTATACAGTATAGTGTAGAAAAAATGCCCATGACTTACTCACTGTTTTTCCGGGATTTTGAATTTCCTCTGCAACTGACCACGTGTATTAGTTTCGCTTTTACGACTCTGTATATGCTAAGTATCATTTCTTCACTGCAAATGTGTCCCATAATTATTCTAATCATTTTTCTACATACAATATCACATCAAACCGGCAAGATCTAAGTTTTTTAAGAAATTTGACCGGTACTTTCCTACGAAACTAACGAAACTATTCCCTTCAACCTTGAACTAATCAGTTTACAAAATACGTGGACTTGTGTAGAACTCGATGGCTTAGTGGTTAGCGTGTCCGACTTCTAAACTAAAGGTCATAGGTTCGAGCCCAGGTAGAGGAACTTTTTTTTTTTTTTTTTTTTTTTTTTTTTTTTTTTTTTTTTTCAACCCAAATGACATGGATAGACTTAAAAAGGTGGAAAGACGTCTTATTGTTCTCTGAACAATTAGTTTACTAGTGTTTTTATTAGGTCTTTCCACCTTTCTGTGGAAAGACCTCTTGAAATGCTTCTGTTTATTATTATTATTATTATTATTTTTCCGCTACGGACTTTTGATCCAAAAGACTTATCGAAAAACCTTTTAGTTCATGATACTTGACATCAAAAGTTATTTCGAAAAACAACCCAACGTATATGAGCTATGACCCCTTTCGGAGTTCTCTCACTTTGTGCGAAAAACCATTGTTATCGCTACTCCTCCGAAACCGTTAACCGTAGAGATACAAAACCTTCAACAATGTCTACGACTAATTTAGTAGACTCTTGAATCTATTCATTGCGAAAGGATTCCTCAACTCCTACAATGAATTATTGCCCCTGAATGTTTGCGATGTTAACGATTATCAAGTTCTTTTCTTAAACGACAAGTCGTAGAGACATGGGACCAACTGCAAAAGATTTATTGACCTTTGACCTTAAAATTTAGGTCAAGGTCAAAGGTCAAGGTCATTCAAAATATGTAAAATTAAGCATGTTTTATAGCTGTTTTGTTCTTCATCAAATTCTAAATATCTTTGCATTTTCAATATGTACTCTTAAAACCATTTCAGAGATTTCATTCTTGTCCCCTAAGATTGACCCCTCTAAAAGTTAGTGCCCCTTTCAGTGTAAACCCTTGTTATCGCTACTCCTCCGAAACTGTAAACTGTAGAGATACAAAACCTTCAACAATGTCTATGACTCATTTAGTAGACTCTTGAATCTATTCATTGCGAAAGGATTCGTCAACCATTTTAAGTAGTTATTGCCCCTTACAGGTTCTGATGTTTACAAAGAAATAAAATCTTTTTAACGACAAGTCGTAAAGTCATGGGGACCATGCATGAGATCTTTCGACCTCTGACCTTGAAGATAAGGTCAAGGTCAAAGGTCAAGGTCATTTAGAAAGTATCAAAATTGCTTACATATGTTTTTGGTTAAAATGACCTTGACCTTTGATCTTCATATTCGGCCTTCACCTTTGACCTTGACCCTGATTCAGAAGTAATAAAGAAATATCCATTACTTTTACCTAGATTCAGCTTCAAGTGTTAATCTCAAGTTTACCTCTCTCTTTTTTTTTTTTTTTTGGATGACCTTGACCTTTGACCTTGATAAATGACCTTGACCTTTGACCCCATTGACCCAAAGGTCACAATCAAGCTAAAGGTCGTGGAGGTATTTACAACCATCACTCTAACAAATGCTTTTAAAATACCCTATTAAAAAAAAAATCAACACCAACTTAGAGAAAATGTCTACAAGTCAAACGAAACGTAATATCGGCATAAGATTCGTAATAAAAGGAAGAAGAGACCTGAAAGAAAGTGTCCTGAGAGTTTTAAGGTGAGTCTCTAAAGTATTTTGAAATTCTAGTGATTATCGGCAAAATCTGCATTTTTTTTATGTCTGAAATTTAGTTATTGCTGAGCATAAAAATTAATTAAAACTCGTATTGGCCATTTCTGCAATTATTAGGGTCTTCCGTCTCCAACGGAAGACCCTTCTATTATTCTATTGTTTCTGTTTCACTTTTATTATTATTATTCCTTTTTTTCTTACAATTTTTGTGCAGAAGATTTCTCGGAGATGGCTCGATCGATCAACTTGAAATTTTCAGGAAAGGTGTGTCGTCAACTAAACCTGATCCATTTTTTTTATTTTTTCGAAATTCACTTCCGGTCGGAAGTAATTGCCCTTTAATCGAAATTTAGAGGACCTCTTTGTCTGCACCAGAACTCAAGAACGGCTTAAGCTAGAACACTGGAATTTTTACCAAAGATAGAGGACATGTTGCCAATGTGCAAAATGGTTCTCAAATTTTCCGGAAGTGCCTAGTATGGAAGCTCGGTAGGGGTCAAAATATAGGACACGAATCAAGAGTGGATTTTCGAGACATTTTGTATCATATCTTTTAAAGTATAATTATTTTGTTAAAACATACTGAGCAATATTTGTGCAGAATGACAAGATCATTAATATGATATCAAGAAAAAAGTGCTGACTCATCACATTAGGGGCCCAGGGTGGCTAAAAGTCTTTTTTCGATAACTCTTTAACAGTCGATATTTTGTTATACATAACTGAAGCAAAAATGTTTATCTCAACAATCTACCACTGTATGTTTTGATTTTAATGTCGTATATTACATAATTAGGGGTCAAAAGGGGCCAAAATGCTAAATCTTTGACGCTTTATATCTCGAAAGTGAGAAACAATTTTACAAGTAATATTGAACAAAAGATGTTCAAAATCATGTTCTAAACAATATGCCACCTTTCATTTTTCGCTAAACGTCCCCATTAGGGAGTTGAAGGGTTGGCCCCTAAATATTTCTTTTGCAAATAACTCCAAAACGAAAAAGAATCTCTGAATAGTTGTTGAACAAAAAGTGTTTAAAATCCTAAGAGCTTTAAGATGGAATCAAGAAAAAGGGGCTGGGCACTCAAATTAGGGGCCAAAAGTCTTCAATCGATAACTCTTTAGCAGTCAATATTTTGTTATACATTACTGAAGCAAAAATGTTTAACTCAACAATCTGCAACTGTATATTATGATTTTAATGTCGTATATTACATAATTAGGGGCCAAAAGGGGCCATAATGCTAAATCTTTGACGCTTTATATCTCGAAAGAGAGAAATATTTTGATAAGTAATATTGAACAAAAGATGTTCAAAATAATGTTCTAAACAATATGCAACCTTTCATTTTTCGCTAAACGTCCCCGTTAGGGAGTTGTAGTGTTTGCCCCTAAATATTTCTTTTGAAAATAACTTGAAAACGAAAAAGAATCTCTTAAAAGTTGTTGAACAAAAAGTGTTTAAAATCCTAAGACCTTTAAGATGAAATCAAGAAAAAGGGGCTGGACACTCAAATTAGGGGCCAAGAGGGGCCAAAAGTCTTCAATCGATAACTCTTTATCAGTTGATATTTTATAATACATTATTGAAGCAAAGATGTTTATCTTAACCATTTACAACTATATATTATGCTTTTTATGTCGTATGGTACATAATTAGGGGCCACAAGGGGCCAGAATGCTAAAACTTCGACGCTTTATATCTCGAAAGAGAGAAATATTTTGATAAGTAATATTGAACAAAAGATGTTCAAAATAATGTTCTGAACAATATGCAACCTTTCATTTTTCGCTAAACGTCCCCGTTAGGGAGTTGAAGGGTTGGCCCCTAAATATTTCTTTTGCGAATAACTCGAAAACGAAAAAGAATCTCTGAATAGTTGTTGAACAAAAAGTGTTTAAAATCATAAGATCTTTAAGTCGAAATAAAAAATAAGGGGCTGGGCACTCAAATTAGGGGCCAAGAGGGGCCAAAAGTCTTCAATCGATAACTCTTTATCAGTTAATATTTTATCATACATTATTGAAGCAAAAATGTTTATTTTAACAATTTACAACTATATATTATGATTTTGATGTCGTATGGTACATAATTAGGGGCCACAAGGGGCCAGAATGCTAAATCTTCGACGCTTTATATCTCGAAAGAGAGAAATATTTTGATAAGTAATATTGAACAAAAGATGTTCAAAATCATGTTCTGAACAATATGCAACCTTTCATTTTTCGCTAAACGTCCCCGTTAGAGAGTTGAAGGTTTGGCCCCTAAATATTTCCTTCGCGAATAACTCGAACACAAAAAAGAATCTCTGAATAGTTGTTGAACAAAAAGTGTTTAAAATCCTAAGAGCTTTCAGATGGAATCAAGAAAAAGGGGCTGGGCACACAAATTAGGGGCCAAGAGGGGCCAAAATTCTTTATCCAATAACTTTTTAGCAGTCAATATTTTGTTATAAATTAGTGAAGCAAAAATGTTTATCTCAACAATTTTCTACTATATATTATAATTTTTATGTCATATGGTACATAATTAGGGGTCACAAGGGGCCAGAATCCTAAACCTTTGACACTTTATATCTCGAAAGAGAGAAATATTTTGATAAGTAATATTGAACAAAAGATGTTCAAAATAATGTTTTGAACAATATGCAACCTTTCATTTTTGCTAAGCGTCCCCGTTAGAGAGTTGAAGGTTTGGCCCCTAAATATTTCCTTTGCGAATAACTCGAACACGAAAAAGAATCTCTGAATAGTTGTTGAACAAAAAGTGTTTAAAATCCTAAGAGCTTTCAGATGGAATCAAGAAAAAGGGGCTGGGCACACAAATTAGGGGCCAAGAGGGGCCAAAAGTCTTTATCCAATAACTTTTTAGAAGTCAATATTTTGTTATACATTAGTGAAGCAAAAATGTTTATCTCAACAATTTTCTACTATATATTATAATTTTTATGTCGTATGGTACATAATTAGGGGTCACAAGGGGCCAGAATCCTAAACCTTTGACACTTTATATCTCGAAAGAGAGAAATATTTTGATAAGTAATATTGAACAAAAGATGTTCAAAATAATGTTTTGAACAATATGCAACCTTTCATTTTTTGCTAAGCGTCCCCATTAAGGATGCAAATAACTCGAAAACGAAAAAAAGTATCTAAATAGTTGTTCAATAGAAAGTGATCAAAATCCTTAGAGCTTTAAGGTGATATGAATAAAAAGGGTTGATTCCTGAAATTAGGGGCCGTGAGGGGCCAAAAGCCGATTTTTTAAGTCTTTAATGTTCAATGTCTTTTTACAGATTATGGAAAATCATTATTTTAGAATGAAAATCTCAATTAAAATCTTATCTCATCTCATCAAGAAACGGACGGAAGACCCACTCGTTGCTCGCAACGAGATCGTATCTAGTTGTTAATATCATTCGATTCTCATGCTCTATTACGACATTTTAATACCAAGTATTCTTGCTTTCTTAGGTGTATGGAATTTACTTTAATTTTATTTAGATTTAAATATGAATCCACTGAATTTCGGAAATAGCAATTTTTCATATCAAATAAATTTCCACGCAATTTAGATAGGTTAAATCAATTGCAGATACCCCGCTTTATACAGTGTAGTGTAGAAAAAATGTCCATGACTTACTCACTGTTTTTCCGGGATTTTGAATTTCCTCTGCAACTGACCACGTGTATTACTTTCGCTTTTACGACTCTGTATATGCTAAGTATCATTTCTTCACTGCAAATGTGTCCCATAATTATTCTAATCATTTTCCTACATACAATATCACATCAAACCGGCAAGATCTCAGTTTTTTAAGAAATTTGACCGGTACTTTCCTACGAAACTAACGAAACTATTCCCTTCAACCTTGAACTAATCAGTTTACAAAATACCTGGACTTGTGTAGAACTCGATGGCTTAGTGGTTAGCGTGTCCGACTTCTAAACTAAAGGTCATAGGTTCGAGCCCAGCTAGAGGAATTTTTTTTTTTTTTTTTTTTTTTTTTTTTTTCAACCCAAATGACATGGATAGACTTAAAAAGGTGGAAAGACGTCTTATTGTTCTCTGAACAATTAGTTTACTAGTTTTACTTTTTTTTTTTTTTGCATTGAATCAATATGTCAAACGATAAATCTAAACTGCAAATATTGCATTTTTTAGTCCAGATTCAGCTCTTTTAATGATACCATCACAATGTTAAGTCATATGATTTTTAAATAAAACCCCAAAAAGAATATCATAAATAGTTTTATTCATCGTTCTTCCATATCCAATGAATAAATACATCCATTCATGAAAATAACAGAAAAGTTTTTTATCAATACAGCAAACATTAAGGCACAGGTGTGGCTTTGTAGGGGTTGTTCTAAGAGTTGAGCTGCTCATGGGTATGTAAAATCTGAAAATATTAAATTCCATATTCAGTTATGACTTTCTTTTTTATTTTAAAAGATGATGTCATGATGTCCTATAAAGAGTGGCCACTGAAGTCCAACAGCTACCAATCCATAGCAGTCAATGACCTGGCCAAGGCATTTGATGGGGAACCAGATCCCATTCAGCAAGTGACAAACAAAAGGGAGAGGGTATTTGCTGCGATGGAAAAAGATCTGATGAAATGGAGAGATGGTGGAAAGCTGAGTGATGGCCATGTGAGTTGGTGGCGGGAAAATCTTGAGAGGGAAAGAAGATTTCCGATGCCAAGGATCCCAAGGGTCAGCTCCTTCGAGCCTCACCTGAGAGTCCAATAGAAACCTGTCTCACTGCCTGCTATGGAGGTCCTAGACAATCATATTTCAAATTTCAGAAAACAGTCCCAGGTTTGTTTTTTGTGTTTTTTTGTTTTGTTATGTAGTTGCTTGGGTATAAGGATAAATCAGTTCTTACATCCAGCATTTAAATATCATTGCAAGGTAATGATTAATTTTGTGAAAATGATCTCATTCAAATTAGAAAAGAAAGAGAAAATAACTTGCACAATTATCTGGATTGCAAAACATATTTTCTGCAGGCAAAAGCTACGGGCTTGATGGTAGAAAAGAAAAGAAACAAATTTTAATAGGTTCATTTACAGCTGAATGAAAGAAACATCTTCATTTTATTTATTTGTTTTCCTTATATTTGTAGGCCAGAGTTGTGAAGAGAAGAAGATGAAGAGCAAGTGTTGTCATGAGATGACTTTCATTTTAACTCTTAGATTTGTCATTGTTGACAAAATGTTTACAAAAGCTGGAAAGAGATCTGATGTAAATATTCTATTTGTTTCCCTTTCGCATAATGAATGTTAAAATTGCATGGTTGTACTAAAAATAAGCCATGGTTAGTTATGCTTAAATAGAAAATTATTTTTGTTCAAGTCAAAATTGCATGTGTGTACTCAAAGATAAGCCGTGGTAAGATATACTTATATGGAAATTTATTTTTGTTCAAGTCAAAATTCCCTTCCCTGCGCCCTAGTCCTGGGGATGACAGGGACCACTTATATGTTAACTTTTCAACACTGCATTGATTTCTGTTTTTTCTATGACTAAAATGAGCGATATGGTTCATAGAGCCCTAATCATTAAAAGGCAAATATGCAAGGCTGTGAAGATCTACTTAGTACATTTTTAAAGAGCTATACATTCCTTGGCATTCATGATGTACTTGATTCAGTTGCCCTTTTTTTTAAAGAAATTGCTGTCTAGTGAGAATCCAGTATATCATTCAAAGTGTATAAACATTTGCGTTTAAAAGCGACAAGTGATCGTTCACAGATACGTTTTCAGTGTAGAACAGAGTAGTACTCACTGCAGTAAAATAATAACCCCTGAATCTAAAGCAGATGTCAGTAGTCGAAATGTTGAACTGGTCAAAACACGAGAAAATTAATTTCAAGCCTCCACCCAGCTTAACTTTGCCCGATCCAAGAGAATCAAGGGACGATGTAGAAGCGTGCAAAATAGCAGCGGGAAATAATTTGTGCATGAAATACAAAGATCTGATGCAATTGCACGTTAAGCAAGTACACCGTGTTTGCTCCTATTTTGTATTGTTTTATGGACTTCTGATCTGGAATACTGTTCGTTATTTCCCTGTTTCATTCCCCCACCCCCCCCCCCCCCGGCCCCCTGTTGCCTTGTTCGTAAACATCAGTATCAGTGCTTAAATTAGGAATGCATAACCACTGATACACATATTTCCCTTCTCCCAATTGCCCTAAAAATAAAATGAGAAAATTCATAAAAAGTATGTAAAACGCCTATTCAGCTAGGCCTAGTGTAACTCGCTATTCACAAGTTTCATGCCTAAGTATGCGTGACCAAACCATGCTTGGCGCGTGTTTTGGACCTCGTCAACTGGTATTCACTTAGATAGAGAGACGTGTTGGCGATTCTTGACACAGTCATTTTCTTAGCGGTTCCTTGTGCTTTTGATAGAGATTTCCTAATGATTCTGTTCTATGGACGGATCCTTCTGTTCTTCAGCAGCTCAGCAGACTGACATCAGAGGTAAATATGAACAGAATTACTATGGAACATCGAAATTTTATAAACAGGAAATGAAGCCAATAAGGTCGTCACTGATTGATTGAAATTAGCTTTTAAACTAGGTCCAATTTTAACCAGACTTGGCACAAAGTATCATTGGGTGAAGGGGATTCCAGTTTGTTCAAATGAAGGGTCATGCCCTTATTCACGGGGATATAATTGAGCAATAGTGAAAATTTGGTTGTATGTTTTAAAAACCTTAATATTTTAGAACAATCTCTGTGCCAGGAAAGATGAAACTTTAAGGGAAGCATCCTCAGGTAGTGTAAATTCAAGTTTGTTCTCAAAGTTTTACACATATATGAAAATTCATTAAAATCTTCCAAGAATAGCAAAGGCATAATTGATCATATGTATATGGAAGTATCCTCAGGTAGTGTAGATTCAATGATTTGTTCTTGATCATATGTACATGGAAGTATCCTCAGGTAGTGTAGATTCAATTGTTGTTCAAATCATGACCCCCGGGGGCAGGGTAGGTTTACAATGGCTGATCAAAGTTTTACATAGAAATGTATAGAAAAATTCTTTAAAAATCTTCTCAAGAATAGCAAAGCCATGATTAGTCATATTTATACGGAAGCATCGTCAGGTAATGTAGATTTTGTTCAGGTCATGATCCCTGGGGGTAGGGCGGGGCCACAATTTAAGTTCACAGCTAAAGGGCAATAAAGCCACAGGTAGTCAAAGAAATATGCAAGCATCCTTAGTTAGTGTAGATTCAAGTTTGTTCAGATCATACCTTATCCCCTTTAAGAATTGGTTGGGACCACTTTTGGGTTTAAACTATTCAAAAATAAATTGATTTTTTTTCTTTTTTCTTTAAATTCTAGCCACAGTGCTCAGGTGAGCTATGTAACCCATGGGCCTCTTGTTTCCTAAATATTATTTCCATGTAAAACTTTGATTCCCTATTGTGGCCCCGCCAAACTACCAGGGGTCATTATTTGAACTATGTAGAATCTACACTACCCCAGGATGCTTCCACATAAGTTTCAGCTTTTCTGGCCTTGTGGTTCTTGAGATTTGTTTATGATCCCATCCTTTTTCTGTCTTTTCTTGATTATCTCCCCTTGTGAGGGGATTGGCCCTTCATTTTGACATTTTAAACTCCCCTTCAGTCAAGGATGCTTTGTACAAAGTTTAGTTAAAATTGGCCAGTGGTTCCTGAGAAGCCAAAAATAGGAAAAAACGGACATACAGCTATCATTGGTCACAATCATCTTTGGATATACAGGAAACGGACTTCAGTGTTGTGGCAAAGTTTTAAAATTTTGATTGAATCAGTACAATGTAATATGTGATTCACCAGCTAAAGCCTTTGTTAAATGTGTCAAATTTTATTCTGGTCATCATGGCTGTGATAAGTGCACTTAGAATAGGGCCTTGGAAGGGAAAATGACATTTCCAGAAACCAATGCCCCTCTGAGAACTGCTGATTTTCTTTTGAAAGGAGACAAGACGAAGACCATCACAAGGGAATTTCTTGTTTGACTAATCCAGATAGGGATGGTCTCAAAATTACCCCTTGATTACATGCATTTAGTTTTTCTTGGGGTCGTAAAACGATTATTTCTTTTGTTGATAAAAGGACCTTTAAAGTGTAGACTTGGGTCAAGAGTCATTGAGCAAATATCTCTTTGTTCAATAGACGTAAAACATAGTATACAATCAGAGTTTGCAAGAAAAACCGAGATCTTTGGAAGAAACTGATAGGTGGAAAGCTACAGAATTCAGACAGTTTGTGTTAACATCAACAGGCACCAAATGTCGCTGGCCACCATACGGGTCTTCAGACAAAACAAAATAAGCTATCAAAGGGGCCATAGAACCTTCAAGTGATTGTTTTAACTCTTCCAGTGAGAGAATTGAATAATACAGTAAGTTATTTGTACTTTTGACTATTTAATTGATTAAATCAATTTTAATGCCAATACATTACATGTAAATTATGCATTTTGTTTATTTATCCGAGCACGTGTAACAATTGTTGAATCTGATACTTCATGGCATGCAAAATAATTTTATTAATTTTGCATAAGTAATGGGAAGAAAAAAATGTTATTTTTCCTCATTTCTTTTTTCAGATGATTATTAAGAGGCTCGAACGCATTTGACAAAGGCGACATTTACCTCAGATCTGCAAACTGATGAGAGGAAGATAATGCTGCTGCCAAAAAATGATCATAAAGGTACGTCAAGGTGCACATACTTCTGCCTGTAAGTGACCTCTGTCAAAGAGCTGACTATTATGCCAACAGGTGTGCACATGTTTAAGAAAAATTGTGATAGTCTATCTAAAGTTGAGTCTTAAAAAAATAAACAGTCTATTTAAAGTTGAGTCTTAAAAAATTAAACAAGATGATACCTTATTGACGGAGACGAGGCTTGAAACAGTCAAGACTTAGAGCCATCATGGTAGATGTATTCCACCGCTGGATGGCCTTTGCTTTATTACAGAAACCTAATTCAGTGGTTGGAAAGTTGATGCGTGATGCTTATGTGATCTGTAAGACACAGGAGCAGAGAAGATATTTGGAGAATTTGTGCAATTTCACTATGTAATCAGTAGAGCCCCGTCCTATATTTAACACCAGAGCCCCTGACCCTAGGGTTTTGAAATTCACAATTATGGAAGAGACATTCTTGTTCATCAGAACTCTGTACTTGGTTAGTTTATTAAATACCCAGGAGCAGAGAAGATTTTCAAAGATTTTATGCAACGTCACTATATAAAACCCAGAAATGTTGATTTCTACCGGACAAGCTTTCATCTATTTCTATCCTTTGAAATTAAATGTCTATCGAGAAAATACATAATGTGACAGAAATATTTAAGAAATGACGTCACATCGATTGTGACATTTTTTCCCGGAAGTTGGTCAGTATGAAATTTGTAGAAAGCAGCGCATGTCTATATGAAAGTCCGTAAAATTTAGTTACAACGAATTTGAAAAGTTACGAGATGGCATTCCGGAAATTTCAGAGAGTGATGTATTTAACACATACAAGGCTTCGTATAGTTCAGAATTAGACTGGAGCGAATAGTTGGATGAAAATGTTTTCAGATGGTTGGAAATTTATGAAAAAGCCAGAAATTGTTCATTACACCTTACCATTCCGGCCCTGCTGACCACGACAGCATCTTAATGCGAACCGAATACGTGATATATAGGTCGAGAAATTGGATTTTCATCTAGCAATAATGTATATTTAATGGCTGTTTGTTACCACGGGGGGGGGGGGGGGAACTGTAACTTATGAAAATGTGGTAGAACCAGAAGATATTAAATTTTGCATGTAAAACTCGGATCGTCAATTGTGACCCCGCCCTAATTATCCCGGGGGTCATGATTTGAACAAACTTGAATCTACACTACATGAGGAAGTTTCTATACAAGTTCCATCCCTCCCTGCTCAATGGCCCTGTAACGATTCCTCCCATACTTTTTCTTGTGTTTGTGTTTAAAGTCACACACCGTCTTGCTATTTAATTACACGCTTTTTTGTTGGCTTAATTGTACATACGTAATAATAAAGTTGCGCTGTAATTAATCGTCGCGAACAAGTTTACCCTCGGTAAATTGCGAAATAAAGTCGTTGGTTTACAGTATTGCGGATTTTAATTCTATAAATACTCAGACGCTGAGTATCAATTGCTCTCTCGTTTTCTTTGTGTCCTATAGAAAGGTCGGCAGTTTGGTGTGTACTATTTCAGTATCTAAGTGACTGAAGTACATAATTATGTTCCCCAAACGAAGTTGGGGAACATATTGTTTTTACTCTGTTTCTTATTAAGGTCTTCCGTCTTCAGCGGAAGACCTTCTTGTTATTCTTAGGTTTCTTTTCCACTATTTTTATTAGGGTCTTCCGAGCTTCCTTCGGAAGACCCTACTGTTATTCTACTGTTTCTTATTATTATTTGCTTTTTTTTTTCCCGCCGGATTTTTGACAGGCGATTTCTCAAAGACCTTTCGACTGATTTTTATGAAACTTTCAGGTTAGATACCTTGTATTTACACCTATTTACATCTGCTTTCAATTTTTTGATACATGCCTTACTTTGTGAGTTATTGCCCTTTAATTGATAATTTTGATGTCTCGTGTCCACTAATAATCTCAAGAACGACATATGGTAATTACATGAAAGTTGGAGAACTTGTAGCCAATACATTGTAGATGTGCATAACGATAAAATTATAAGCTGATTTCTTAAAGATCGGAAGCTTTGTGACGGCAATTTTTAGTAATTTTTTTTCCATGAAATTTTGCTTCTTTTTGTATAATAACTTTTGAACCGAGAATAATTTGGTAAGAAATATATAACAAAAGTTGTGCATAATTACAAGAGCTTTCATATAAGGTCAAGGAAAAGGGGCTGGCCCCTATAATTAGGGGTTAATAGCTCATACACGTTTTTTTCTGATAGCTAAAAATATTGGTATATTATGAAAAGGTTTGACTGAAATAGTTTCGAACTGATTAAATCTTGTCGTTTGATATAAAGAGAAATAAACTTCAAGCTATATTTAAAATTTTTTATAAAACAAATATGTGAGAAACCTTACAGGAACAAGTTGTCTACTATAGCCAAGCCTTTACTGGGCCTCTTGCATAGTTTTAGTTGATGCATCTGAAAGCCTTTTTTTTTATTCGGTGTCTCTCTGTTTTCTTTTTATTCAAATGATTAATATGATATGATGATGTACACAGCAATAAGTAAAATCAAAATATTTCTGCATTAGTTAAGAGGAAGTCTTTTCGGGGCCTCTTGTTTGTAAACAACGCGCGGCATTGTGGGAAATGGGAAGGTACTAAAGACCTGATATACTAAAAACCTTATTTGACCTGATTCAAAATCGTCAGTAAATATTCCAAACAAACGAATTTTTGTATAGCATTATGCATCATAGTCATAAAGTATTTAAATAATTCATTTGAAGTACTCAATATTGTCATTTAATCTAAAATAAAAACATCAGGTAAATATCAGGTCTTTCGTATATCCGGTTATTAGTGTGTCCCAAAAGTCGGACACATGTTTACAAACTGAAAGTTGGAAATCATGTGAAGCATTTCTTACCACACAAGCCACAGGCCGTATGTAGACATGCACGCACATTTAATCTGCAGCTACGAAGTACTTTATCAATCCTCTGGAGCATTATTTTCAGCAGAATTATCCGATTTATAAATTTTTGTGTGAATTGTTTACGAGGAAATTCCGACTGTTACATTAACAAGCTGAGCACTCTTGACTCTGGTTCGTGGTTCCCAGTGATAAATGTATCGAGTGATGAAAGAGTCGACGGTGACATTTTAAAGTTTGATTGGCGTGGACTATCGGAATGAAGGTTAGAAATTTATTTTACCTAAAATTTAAATTACTATGGCAGCTTAGAGCATTGATATTTTTAGAAATACACAGACACACAGATACATTATCTGTTTTAAAGCTCAGACGCTTTCTGTTAGCCTTTTAAAATCCCAACAGCTTTTTATTTTTTATTTAAATATATGTGAGCATTTAATTTCAACAAGACTCACTTTCAAAACAAAAAATTCAACACTCCACTATCCATCATAGTGATACTCTTACAGACCGTTTCACGGTAACTGCGGTACTGCTCTTTTGCAGGGCAAAATGATATAATTTGGTGAAATATGACATATAAGTAATTGTTAAATATACGTCATTCAATTATCTCTCAACAAAAACTTTGCCAAACGTTATTATTTTGCCCTGCAAAAGAGCAATACCGCAGTAACCATGGAGGGGTAATTCACACTACACTTATTATTTGTTGAATATACACCGTAACAATATGTTGACGGTGTGACTGTTAGGGTGAGGGCAGATACTTATTCAGTTTTAATTTAGATCGGGCTTGTCAAACCGCACTTGATATTTGGTGCATCGATGCTCTGTTCACACGGGGAGTTTAATTCAAATTAGTTTTATTAATTCAAATTAATTTACTGCGAATTAAATTACTTTGCATTAGCTCCATGTGAACACAAAGGGAAGCTTATTCGAATTAAATTTTGAGGCATGTGTAATGGCAAAATTAATTCAAATGCTACATGTTGGTGGTCAGCTTAAAGTACTTAATTGTGCTATTTTTGAGTGGATAGCCTTACTGACACTTGACTGTAGAAGTAAAATTTTTATTCGCATTTGTTTAATTCGCATTAGCTGTCATTTTAACACAGTTTGATCCCATTAGTTTGATTCGCATTAGTTTACTTTGCAATCATTTACTGCGAATTAAACTCTCCATGTGAACAGGGAACTAGACTTTGAAGTCACACGATGTCGTGGTGTAAGTTAGGCTAACATTACCAGTCTAAATCTTGAATAATGCTGACTTTAATGAAGAATTTTTTCCCCCACTATTTATCTGCAATTTATCCATTAAATCAAGGTGAATTTATTTTTTGGAAACTTTTGATCAATTCTTGCAAGAATGTAGCTTAAAGAATCAAAGCACTGTGGGTCCAAAGTTACTGCGGAAAAGAAATTGTGTGGATCAATAAGCAAGTGATAATTTTCTCTTCGCCAAGGCGTTGTCATGAGAGCTTGCACTATGAGCAGCGCTTCGTGCTGCTGTTTGTAATTGCTATAAATGGCTGTTCAAACAAAGTCTTTAGTATCAAAATTTATTGACAAAAAATTGCACAATTGTTGCTCAGTTAAATCTCAAAAGAAATTTGTAAAAACAATTGTAATAATAGAAAGTTTGCTTATTTTTAGATGACTGCAGGAATGGTTTGTTTGATTATTGGTCTATCAAACATTTTCCAGTCATTTGATGATGCCACCACTTGGGATAGTAAGCTGCAAATATAGACTTGTACTCAGCACTTATTGCCTTTGAGAAGTAAGGGATCCTTTTGACACTGAATCTCGGTGTATGCGGTCTCATTGGAGTAACCCGTCTGAAGCATTTAGCAATGGGATTGGAACCTGTGATGTAAGAATCAGCTTCTTATTGGTACTTTGATTGGTAATGTTATTTGAGAATTTTCACTCCTTCACTCATTTAGAGGTGTTAATATATACCGGTGAATAGTTTTTATTTAGACCTTTATTTGGAACTCAGTGACATTGTCCTAACATGTACTATGAGGTTTTTAAGGTCTCATTCACTTCAAATGCTGGGTGCATGGTTAAGTAACATTACTGCATCATGTTTTTGTCTTAGGTTTGATGCAGTGAATAATCAAAGTACTCAGAAGTACTGAAAGCTGGGCTCATTTACAGGGTAATGAACAAAGACCGTGATGAGAGTTTAAAAACAAATTCAGACATTGAGAGGATATGTTATCCACAAAAATATCTCTATGGCATATATATAGTATTAAAAAGTTTTAAAATTAAATAAAATTATTATAGAATTTAACAGCATAAAATATTCATCACATGTATCGTTTGAGGCGGTTTCGGGGATTTATATACCAACAGAAGTAAATAAACACTAATGCAGCAAGATTAATTAAGGTCAAACGATTATGCACTGATGTGTCCTCAGCTGAGAATTTGCATCAAAGCGTACATCAAGTAATTAATGATGTTTACCGCATTTGTGTTAGACTGACAATACAACCTTTATTTATAGAATATGGCGCACACATCGATACCTGATGTAAACCTTTTGCATATTTTAAACAAATAATTAATCGAAGAAGACTGTAGAAAGTACATTATTATAATTATTTTTCGAAAATTTCAGATATCTTTGAAAATTTAATTCTGTAATCAGTGTTTGTATTGCCTCAAATTTGATTGCGCAAATGTACTATATTTTAACGTGTAAATTTGATTAAGCATCAGTGATGAAGCAGCATTTCCTGTTGAACTTCGTAGCAATGAGCCCGGCTAGAAATCAAGCTAAACTTCAGGATTATATAAAGGGAATGCCCTACCACTAGGCTACCATAAAGACAAAGATGTATTTTGGTTATATAGGAAAAAATGCTTTGGCAAACACTTATAATGAATAGAAGCTTATAGAAAATTGAATTTTATTCCTTGTCTTTTTAAAACATATGGAAATCTAAATGAAAAAAATGATTTACATGTACCCTGGTACATGTACTTTTACAAAAAAACATGGCTAGTTGGTTATGAAAATTATGGTGTCCAGATAAGGCTAATTGTAAAAGTGCTTCAGCATGTTTAGGAACAATGTGCTAACACAGTGTTCACAACACTGTCAGGCTAAGGCAACTTAAAATAACATGCAGTTGTGCTGACACAAAATATGCTGCCATACCAACACAGCTTTACACAATCTATTACATGTTATCTTGACTGTGTGGTGTAAAAGCCTGCTGCAACATTGTTACAATGCACAAGTACATTGTCATTGTGTTGTCATAAACACACTAGACCATCGTCATAAGTGTTGTAGCACATTTTTACTTCATGCTACCTTGTAAGTGTCTTAAACTGGACAGAATGTTGTCATAAACTTACTAGCATGGTGTTATAAATGAGCTAGAGCCACATTGTTACTTTGCGCTAGCTCTTTGTTCCTTATGCAATAGCGTTTTGTCCCTTCATTTGCGCATTGTTCTTAATTGCTGTAACACCTTTACGAATGGCCTTATCCTGACACATAAAAAAATCATAACTGGATACCATCTTTTTGGCTAATTAGTCGGTTAACAACTGTTAACCATTACCATTCCTAATAAATTTTGATATGAACAAGTAATGTACATTTTCTTTATTTGAAATCATGAAAAACTAATATGTTATTTTATAACATCCTCAAATGACTGCCTGTAAACCTATATTTTTAAATAATTATAGACTACCGGAAAATGTGACAGTATCTTTGAACTCAGTTTGATGGTTTATCTTATCTTATAACAGTGTATAAGTTGCACTTTTTAAAAAAAATTCAATAAAAAATTTCAATTTCTTTTTGATAGGTGTGACTGTCATCAGAGTACTGAAATTTGATTCCAAGCACGATCATGATTTGCCAGAAGAGCATCTGTTGGGGGATGACAAGGAATAAACAGCATAATGAAATTGAAACATTCATGTGAAACAGTCTTAGTTTATGATATTGACTTTAAATATTCATATTTAAATTTTGATTTGAGAAACAGACATAAATCCACAAATATGAACAAATCAATTGCTTTCAGTTTTTCAAGAGAAATAGATTTTGTTACAGAGTCTATCTTTAGTTTGGAATAAATATTCTTTTTAAGTATGTGTCAGATCTTGCATGTTAACATCTGTATTGAGGTCTTCCGTTTCCAAGAGAAGACATACCAGTTCTAATAGTTAAGGTTATAAATGTGTGTAAATATCTGTATTTTTACAGTATAATTGATTGATTGATTGTTTACTGTTTAACGTCCCTCTCCATAATATTTCACTAATATGGAGACGTCACCATTGCCGGTGAAGGGCTGCAAATTAAGGCCTATGCTTGGCACTTATGGCCTTTGAGCAGGGAGGGATCTTTATTGTGCAACACCTGCTGTGACACGGGGCCTCGGTTTATACGGTCTCATCCGAAGAACCGCCCCATTTAGTCGCCTTTTACGACAAGCAAGAGGGTACTGAGGACCTATTCTAACCCGGAAAGGTTTTTGCTATTTGAGTCAAAGAAATAAAGAATGGTAGCAAAGTTGACAATTGAAACATTTCACTTTCTGCTTATCGCTAAGAAGGAAGACCCACTCGTTGCTTTGCAACGAGCTTTGCTCTAGTTTTATTATTATTATTATTGTTTTTTTTTTCTTACCGATTTTGTGTGCACGATTTCTCGGAAACGGCTCGTTCGATTTTGATGAAACTTTCAGGACTGATAGAACATCAAACAAACCTGACATATAATTTTTTATTTTGATGACGTCACTTCCGGTTTTGAGATTTTCGCGATTTAGTGATTTTCAGTGGGTCTCATTGTCCATCATTTTTCTCGAAAATGCCTTAAGACAGAAACATGAGATTTTCAGCGATGATATAGCAATGTGTGCTCTTTTGTCACACACCACTCTTTTTCTCCGGAAGTGCTGCACGTCGGCGCTCGCTATGGCTTGAAAAAAGTTCTATCAGGGACTTAGAAATTTTTGACACCTTTTCTGCAATATCTTTTTACATGTTAACATTTTGTAAAGACATATAGAACCAAACTTGTTGAGAATGTCACAATCTTTTACAAAATATCAACGATAAGGGGCTGGCCCCTATAATAAAGGGCCAAAAAGGGCCAAAAGTTTTTCCTTTATATCTCAAAAAGTATTGAGAATTTGTAATACGTCAAAGAAGCAAAGTTGTTAGAAATGTCAAGCTTTATCTAATGGGCTCGTCAAAATTCGTCCGGCGACGTCACTTCCGGTCAAACCGGAAGAAGTCAAAAATTGCATATTTTTGCCGTTCTTGACAGGTTTTTGGGTAACATATGTCACTGGAAGCTTAAATCTTAATTTTTCGTCCGTCGACGTCACTTCCGGTCAAACCGGAAGTAGCCAAAAATGGCTTAATATTGCATTAATTAATATAGATTTGGAGGATTAGACCATTTTTGAACTTCATTACTCTTTTTTTTTAAATGAAAGTTACAGATGCACTTCCGGTCAAGCAGGACGGAAGACCTACTCGTTGCTTTGCAACGAGCTCGGCTCTAGTTATGTTCCCCAAACGAAGCTGGGGAACATATTGTTTTTACTCTGTTTCTTATTAAGGTCTTCCGTCTTCAGCGGAAGACCTTCTTGTTATTCTTAGGTTTCTTTTTCACTTTTATTATTATTATTATTATTATTCTTTTTTTTCTTACCGATTTTGTGCACGCGATTTCTCGAAAACGGCTCGATGGATTTCAACGAAACTTTCAGGACTTATGTAACATTACTTGAACCTTATGCATTTTTTTCCGTTTTGATGACGTCACTTCCGGTTTGGAAATATTGCCGATTTTATGAATTTTAAAGGATCAGGTTGTCTCCAGACTTTCTCAATAATGGCTCTAGATAGAAACATGAAACTTTCAGGTATGATAGACCAAAGTCTATAGATATGCGTAACGTCTTTCGTTTTTACCGGAAGTGCAGTACGTCGGCGCTGGCTATGGCTCGAAAAAATACAAATCGCAAATTTCAAAATTTTTAAAACCTTTTCTACGATATCTTTTTACCTGTAAACATTTTGTTAAAGCATATAGAACAAAAGAAGTGTAGAATTTCAAGATCTTTCAAATGATGTCTTTAAAAAAGGGCTGGTCCCTAAATTTAAGGGCCTAGAGGGGCCGAAAGTTTTTCTTTCATAAGTCAAAAAGTATTAAGAATTTGTAAGAGGTCAAAGAAGCAAAGTTGTTCTAAATGTCAAGGTTAATCTACTGGCGTCGTCAAAATACGTCCGTCGACGTCACTTCCGGCCAAACCGGAAGTAGTCGGAAAACGCGTATTTTTGCCATTCTTGACAAGTTTTTGTGTAACATATGTCACTGGAAGCCTGAAACTTAATTTTCCGTCCGTCGACGTCACTTCCGGTTAAACCGGAAGTAGCCAAAAATAGCTTATTTTGAAGTTTTTGACGCAAAATTGAAATTATAAAGTCACAGGAAACAACTTAGTTCATTGCTTTTTTTTCTTGACGTCACTTCCGGTCAAAACAGGACGGAAGACCTACTCGTTGCTTTGCAACGAGCTTTGCTCTAGTTATTATTATTTTTCTTCTTGGGAAAATTTTGTCCGCGAATGATCTTGTAAAGTACACATCCGATTAAGGGGAAACCTTTTTAGGATAAGTAGGCATGTTATGTAGATTTGCGGAACAAGGGTCATTTTGCCCGCACGTGCTTGCAAGAGCGCGCACGTGCAACACGTGAAATGACCAATATACTTGAAATTGCCGTAACTTTTACATTTTTTGATGTAATGCTTTGATATTTAGAATATATAGACATATTATAAATGTAGATGAGATGACATTGTCAATATGCCATTTTGCGCGCACGTGTTTGCAAGAGCGAGCACGTGCAACACGTGAAATGACCAATATAATGGATATAGCCGTAATTTTTCTATTTTTTGATGAAATCTTTTGAAATTTATAATGTAAGGATATATTAGTAGTGTAGACAAGATGACATGATCAAAAAAGCAAGATCTCACGCGCATGCACGTGCGCTTCGCTCTGATTGGCTGAAACTAAAGTCTCAATATCTTTCTTGTTTTTTGACGAAATCATTTGAAATTTTGAACATAGCCATGCATTAGGATGTCCTACAACATGATATATAGAAATTATCATGAAAACACGTGCATGCACGTGCGCTGCAATCTTATTGGCTGAAACTAAATAGCTATTACTCCCTTGGTTTTCAACCAAACAGGATGGGATTTGGAACATAGATATATAAAATGAACTTCTACAAGAAGGTATGGTCACCATGCACATGCATACACGTGCCTGTACGTGAGCTGCAATCTGATTGGCTGAAACTTTAAACTGTTATAACTCCCATGGTTTTCAACCAAACAAGATGGGATTTGGAACATAAATATATATATATAATGGACTTCTACAAGAAGGTATGGTCACCATGCACGTGTGTGCACGCGAAATGGGTAAAATCAAAAATACCCTTGAATGGGCGAATTTTTTTTTAATACTCTTGGATTAAATCTTTTAATGTTTAGTATATTAAAATATATAGATTGTGTAGACAAGATGATATGGTCATTACGTACATGCATTCACATGCGCACACCTGCAATGCTAAAATCTGAATGAGCATTGTACATTTCTGGGTAAACGTAGTTAAAGTCTCAAATCCATAGAGTTTGTGTTATTTAATGAAGCTTACAGGGAATATGGCACCGAAAGGGAGTTGGGGAGCGTTTGGGGAACATCTGTAACGGTCCCCGTTACAATTAGCACTAGTTAAGGTCTTCCGACTTCCTTCGGAAGACCTTATTGTTTTCCTTCTGTTTTTTATTATTATTATTCTTTTTTCATAGTACAGCCGATATCTCAGCTATGAGTAGACAGATTTCAACGATTTTTTCAGGGAAGATGCATCATGAGAATATCTCCAGACGTGTTTTTCATTTTTTCAAAATTTACTTCCGTTCGCGATTTTTGGGGATTTTTTTATTTTTTAAAAGGCATTTTGTCCAGCAGTTTTCTCGAGAACAGCTAAAGATATGAAAGTGAAACTCACTGAGGTGATAGAACATCGAACTCCGTTATGGGGAACGTCCTTTATTTTTCGTCGTCGGCACTTCCGGTCGCAAACGGAAGTGAATTCAAAAAGTCCGATTTTTCAACTTTTTTGTTTTTGAATATTTTTCTTTAGGATTTACATGGTTTATAGAGTGTCTTATGAGAATTCTAAATATGTGTTCAATATCTTGATGCGTGCATATATTGAAAAGATATGACCAAACCAAACTTTGTCCCACTGTTGTGGTTTCGAATCCCGCTGTGGGCGTTGAAATATTTTTTTTGTTTCTGTCTTTTTTCAGTTGCAAATGACTTTTCTCTCTTTTTTAACATGTATTGAAGATTTTGCCGATTTTTAAAACCTTTTTTTGAGATATTTTGAGGAATACCTGTAATAATCATGAGATATGTTGAGAGGCTGCTGTAAATGAACATAAACGAAAGAAATACATTCTGAAATTTTATGGGATGATGCAGCATAGAATTCTAACGAAAATCGGTCGGAAGACCTGCTTGTTGCACCAGCAACAAGAACGCATCTAGTTATTATTATTTTTCTTCTTGGGAAAATTTTGTCCGCGAATGATCTTGTAAAGTACACATCCGATTAAGGGGAAACCTTTTTAGGATAAGTAGGCATGTTATGTAGATTTGCGGAACGAGGGTCATTTTGCGCGCACGTGCTTGCAAGAGCGCGCACGTGCAACACGTGAAATGACCAATATACTTGAAATTGCCGTAACTTTTACATTTTTTGATGTAATGCTTTGATATTTAGAATATATAGACATATTATAAATGTAGATGAGATGACATTGTCATCATGCCATTTTGCGCGCACGTGCTTGCAAGAGCGAGCACGTGCAACACGTGAAATGACCAATATAATGGATATAGCCGTAATTTTTCTATTTTTTGATGAAATCTTTTGAAATTTATAATTTAAGGATATATTAGTAGTGTAGACAAGATGACATGATCAAAAAAGCAAGATCTCACGCGCATGCAAGTGCGCTTCGCTCTGATTGGCTGAAACTAAAGTCTCAATATCTTTCTTGTTTTTTGACGAAATCCTTTGAAATTTTGAACATAGCCATGCATTAGGATGTCCTACAACATGATATATAGAAATTATCGTGAAAACACGTGCATGCACGTGCGCTGCAATCTGATTGGCTGAAACTTTAAATAGCTATAACTCCCTTGGTTTTCAACCAAACAGGATGGGATTTGGAACATAGATATATAAAATGAACTTCTACAAGAAGGTATGGTCACCATGCACATGCATACACGTGCCTGTACGTGAGCTGCAATCTGATTGGCTGAAACTTTAAACTGTTATAACTCCCATGGTTTTCAACCAAACAAGATGGGATTTGGAACATAAATATATATATATAATGGACTTCTACGAGAAGGTATGGTCACCATGCTCATGTATGCACGTGCGTGCACGCGAAATGGGTAAAATCAAAAATACACTTGAATGGGCGAATTTTTTTTTAATACTCTTGGATTAAATCTTTTAATGTTTAGTATATTAAAATATATAGATTGTGTAGACAAGATGATATGGTCATTACGTACATGCATTCACATGCGCACACCTGCAATGCTAAAATCTGAATGAGCATTGTACATTTCTGGGTAAACGTTGTTAAAGTCTCAAATCCATAGAGTTTGTGTTATTTAATGAAGCTTACAGGGAATATGGCACCGAAAGGGAGTTGGGGAGCGTTTGGGGAACATCTGTAACGGTCCCCGTTACAATTAGCACTAGTTAAGGTCTTCCGACTTCCTTCGGAAGACCTTATTGTTTTCCTTCTGTTTTTTATTATTATTATTCTTTTTTCATAGTACAGCCGATATCTCAGCTATGAGTAGACAGATTTCAACGATTTTTTCAGGGAAGATGCATCATGAGAATATCTCCAGACGTGTTTTTCATTTTTTCAAAATTTACTTCCGTTCGCGATTTTTGGGGATTTTTTTATTTTTTAAAAGGCATTTTGTCCAGCAGTTTTCTCGAGAACAGCTAAAGATATGAAAGTGAAACTCACTGAGGTGATAGAACATCGAACTCCGTTATGGGGAACGTCCTTTATTTTTCGTCGTCGGCACTTCCGGTCGCAAACGGAAGTGAATTCAAAAAGTCCGATTTTTCAACTTTTTTGTTTTTCAATATTTTTCTTTAGGATTTACAAGGTTTATAGAGTGTCTTATGAGAATTCTAAATATGTGTTCAATATCTTGATGCGTGCATATATTGAAAAGATATGACCAAACCAAACTTTGTCCCACTGTTGTGGTTTCAAATCCCGCTGTGGGCGTTGAAATATTTTTTTTGTTTCTGTCTTTTTTCAGTTGCAAATGACTTTTCTCTCTTTTTTAACATGTATTGAAGATTTTGCCGATTTTTAAAACCTTTTTTTGAGATATTTTGAGGAATACCTGTAATAATCATGAGATATGTTGAGAGGCTGCTGTAAATGAACATAAACGAAAGAAATACATTCTGAAATTTTATGGGATGATGCAGCATAGAATTCTAACGAAAATCGGTCGGAAGACCTGCTTGTTGCACCAGCAACAAGAACGCATCTAGTTATGTTCCCCAAACGGAGTTTGGGAACATATTGTTTTTACTCGGTTTCTTATTATTATTATTATTATTCTTTTTTTTCTTCTTTGTTCTCCGGTACTTTTTTGTCCGCGAGTGTTCTCAGAAACTGTTCAACCAACTGACCTAAAACCTTTTTAGGGTTAATGGGTGTGTAGTGTAGGTGTGCGGAACGAAGGTCATTTTGCGCGCATACGCATGCACGTGCGTGTGCGTGCAACACGTGAAATGACTTGTATACTTAATATAGCTATAACTTTTACATTTTTTAATGAAATGATTTGAAACTCATTATATAAAGATATATTAATAGTGTAGATAATGTGACACTGTCAAATTAGCACGAACGCACGCGCATGCACGTGCGCTTCGCTCTGATTGGCTGAAACAAAAATCTCAATATCTTTTCTGTTTTTTGACGAAATGCTATGAAATTTTAAAAATAGGCATACTTTAGGATGTTCTACAATATGATATATAGAAATTGTCATGAAATTACGCGCATGCACGTGCGCTGCAATTTGATTGGCTAAAACTTTAAATGGCTATAACTCCCTTGTTTTTCAACCAAACAGCATGGAATTTAGAACATAAACAGACATAATGAACTCCTAGAAGAAGGTATGGTCATCATGAACATGCTTGCACGTGCATGAACGTGCGCTTCGCTCTGATTGGCTGAAACAAAATTCTCAATATCTTTTTTGTTTTTTGACGAAATGCTTTGTAATTTAAAATAAAGGCATGCTTTAGGATATCCTACAATATGATATATAATAATTTTCATGAAATCACGCGCATGCACGTGCGCTGCAATCTGATTGGCTTAAACTTTAAATGGCTATAACTCCCTTGGTTTTCAACCGAACAGGATGGGATTCAGAACGTAGATAGACATTATAGACTCCTACAAAAGGATATGGTCATGATGCACATGCATGCACGTGCGTGCACGTGAAATGAGTAAAATTACAAATACACTAGATTAAACATATTTTTGGATTAAATGCTGTAATATTTAGTATATTAAAATATATGAATAGTGTAGACAAGATGATATGGTCATTACGCACATGCATTCAAGTGCGCATGCGTGCAATGCTGAAATTGATTACTGAGTACTTCTGGAAAAACTTTTTTAAAATCTAAAATGTTTTGCGTTTGTCTTATTTAACGAAGCTTACAGGGAAAATGGCACAAAAGGGAGTTGGGGAGCGTTTGGGGAACATCTGTAACGGTCCCCGTTACAATTAGCCCTAGTTATTATTATTTTTCTTCTTGGGAAAATTTTGTCCGCGAATGATCTTGTAAAGTACACATCCGATTAAGGGGAAACCTTTTTAGGATAAGTAGGCATGTTATGTAGATTTGCGGAACGAGGGTCATTTTGCGCGCACGTGCTTGCAAGAGCGCGCACGTGCAACACGTGAAATGACCAATATACTTGAAATTGCCGTAACTTTTACATTTTTTGATGTAATGCTTTGATATTTAGAATATATAGACATATTATAAATGTAGATGAGATGACATTGTCATCATGCCATTTTGCGCGCACGTGCTTGCAAGAGCGAGCACGTGCAACACGTGAAATGACCAATATAATGGATATAGCCGTAATTTTTCTATTTTTTGATGAAATCTTTTGAAATTTATAATTTAAGGATATATTAGTAGTGTAGACAAGATGACATGATCAAAAAAGCAAGATCTCACGCGCATGCAAGTGCGCTTCGCTCTGATTGGCTGAAACTAAAGTCTCAATATCTTTCTTGTTTTTTGACGAAATCCTTTGAAATTTTGAACATAGCCATGCATTAGGATGTCCTACAACACGATATATAGAAATTATCGTGAAAACACGTGCATGCACGTGAGCTGCAATCTGATTGGCTGAAACTTTAAATAGCTATAACTCCCTTGGTTTTCAACCAAACAGGATGGGATTTGGAACATAGATATATAAAATGAACTTCTACAAGAAGGTATGGTCACCATGCACATGCATACACGTGCGTGTACGTGAGCTGCAATCTGATTGGCTGAAACTTTAAACAGTTATAACTCCCTTGGTTTTCAACCAAACAAGATGGGATTTGGAACATAGATATACATGTATATATAATGGACTTCTACAAGAAGGTATGGTCACCATGCTCATGTATGCACGTGCGTGCACGCGAAATGGGTAAAATCAAAAATACACTTGAATGGGCGAATTTTTTTAATACTCTTGGATTAAATATTTTAATATTTAGTATATTAAAATATATAGATTGTGTAGACAAGATGATATGGTCATTACGTACATGCATTCACATGAGCACACATGCAATGCTAAAATTTGAATGAGCATGGTACATTTCTGGGTAAACGTTGTTAAAGTCTCAAATCCATAGAGTTTGTGTTATTTAATGAAGCTTACAGGGAATATGGCACCGAAAGGGAGTTGGGGAGCGTTTGGGGAACATCTGTAACGGTCCCCGTTACAATTAGCACTAGTTAGTGTTGGGCTAAATTAAATAAAAATTACTAGTTATTGTACTAGTTTTATTTTATAATTACTAGTTGAGAACTAGTTCTTTTTATCTTCTTTAGTCCAGTTTAGAAGCTAGGAAATATTCCTGCTGCGTGCTAGTAGTTGAGCTAGTAGCAGGAATTAATTATGTCATTTATATATTGTTTTTACTGCAAAGGTAAGGGGCAGTTCATAAGGGACCTCCCAAAGAGAATTAATAAGCTGCAAGTCTCAAAGGCACCTTTAAACAGGCAGTAGCCGTTCCTGTGGGTCAAGAACCGGCTACGGAAGAAACTGACGGACAGACGAACACTTTAGACCCACCAACAGACAGACAACCAGATAATTAAAATGAGTCAGATTTTTGTATTATTTCTAAACGAATACCAGACCCAGATGTTGTGTACGTAGAAGGAAAAGTAAATGGTTTAGACGTTCATATTACAACAGATACCGGTGCATCCAATACTATACTTTCACACAAAGTGTATGAACGACGCAAAGAGGTGAACAGACCCAAACTTCAAGGAAAGTCACACTTATGAGGAGCTGACGGAAGTACCAATCATGTGTATGGGAAAGGAACATTTGAATTGCAACTTGGTTCCTTGCCCCTCAAGAAAAACCTTTTAGTAACTGATATTCAAGATGAAGTGTTACTTCCAGTGGACATCCTGCAGAACAGTGATATTGGTCAAGCAGATATTAACCTGAGTAAAGGACTGATAAGGGTCAAAGGATATGATATTCCATGCAACAACGTGATGTGCATAAAGCTCCATTTCCTCTTTGCCACCTCCTTAGTCACCTCCCGCACCTGCTGTGCCGACCGACCTGGCTTCGGAATCTTGCCTCCCCGAGCTGTTGACAGAGGAGGATCAGCAACTCCTTTAAGAGTTTTTCATCCAGGAGCCGGTGGAGCCCCAGTCATCCCTGAGAGAGGAGAACGCCTGCCTCCAGAGGGAGATAGATCGGCAGACGTGAGTTATTCACCAGAATCAGCCACTATCTCAGATCTTAGGAAGACGGTGGATGATTCAGGACCTGGTGCATCCTCCAACTCCCAATTGCAAGTTTATACATGATGGCCCGGGCGAGGGAGAAAAATACAACACTGTCCCCCGTAGACGGTCGCCGAGGAAGCCTCCTAGGAAACTGCAATCCGTGGTAACAGTGCCGAGGAAGATTCTTCCAAAGTCCCCGCAACGACCTACAGAGCACCAATTTCCACTGGAAGACCTTCAGGCCAGATCATTTCCGGCACAGTCGTCCCTACTATAATAAGAGACCTTAAGATATATTTAATTGGTAATTGTGAGTAATAAGTGATGAACATAAATTAAGAAAGTATTTATTTAAAGCATTGTCAAATATTTGTTGTTAATTGGGAGATAAGGTTAGGACTGGGATGGTTTGTGGACTTTATATGTAATTTTCTAAAATTTTTATTTCAAGCATAAGATAAACTCATTCTTAAAATGGCAGTTATTAAATACAAGAGGCCCATGTGCCTTATAGGCCACTTGAGCATCATTCAACAACTTCCTGAAGCACCCCAAATGGTATTTGGAGCACAAGATGCGGGCAGGGGAGAACTCTGACGTTGAGGGTTCTGTTTTCATGGCAGTCCGTGACAACTCCAAAGTTTTGCAGGAAATGATGAAGTGTTGACGGTGGAAGAGTTCATCATCCACGGGGAGTCAGCTCCATTTCCTCTCTGCCATCCTCCAACTCCATTTCCTCTTTGCCACCTCCTCCGTCACCTCCTGCAGCTGCTGTGCCGACCGACCTGGCTTCGGATCTTGCCTGCCCAAGCTATTGACCGAGGAGGATCATCAGCTCATCGGGGAGTTTTTCGTCCAGGAGCCGGTGGAGCCCCAGTCATCCCTGAGAGAGGAGAACGCCTGCCTTTCATGTTTTAAACCAGATGCTATGGCATTCACAATTCTGAAAAAGTCACTATTGCTTATCATTACTATACACTTAGCAATTATTCAGTTTGTTTACTCAATACCAAAACGCAGGGTAGGGGAACAAGAAATGCATTTCAACTAATCAGTAATATTTGGCAATAATCAGAAGTGCCACAACCACACATGAACCCCTGGCCCTAGGTATACACATTGCACAATTTTTTGAAAGGCACACTTGCTTATTAAAAATGTTTGATTAATAATAAGGAGCAGATTTCAAACAATTAATCATTTTCAGTATATAAGTAGAGCCCCCACCCCTCTTTAGTATCCCTGACCGAGGGGCCTTGAAATTCACAATTCTGAAAGACGAGCTTCCAACTATATAGGTAGTTCATCTGCTTATTACCCAGGAGTAGAGAGAAGATTTTCATAGACGACTTGAGCCACTTGTCTGCTGTTTTTTCCACAATGTGTAAATCAACCTTCTCATACAAAAGAGTTCCATTTGAGAGATGACTATTTACCCTCAAAGATACTTTAGTGTACACTTGAATCTGATTGTAATATAACTCATCATTTGGTTATCATATATTAAAATACTTTAAAAGAAAATAAGATATTTAATGAAGAATACATTTTTAATTCATTATATTGTTATTGATTTCAATAATAATAAAAAAGAAAAAGATCCAGGTAAAAAAAAAAAGATCTTGTATGTTAAATTTGTTCCCATTTTTTAAATATGTACAAGTAAATGGCAAAGCCCAAAAAATTACAATAGTTGAATTTTACTTTATTTATCTATTATATAACTTAAATATCATCACATTGTTCCTGTATCGATCAACCTTTACCGTGACTGTTCCATACAACTCAGTGACGTAGCATCGTTTGAAAAGAGGGTGGGGGACAGCCAGAATAAAAATTCAATTTACCTTAAAACAAGAATGCCTTTTAGAGCCCATTCACTTAATTATTGAGCATGACTGAGTTGAGAAATTTGCATTTTTTTTAATGCAAGATTATTACCTTTTGATAACACGCCACGATTGACTGGATCAGAGTTTGGGTACCGGAAAAATAGTCTGTCGCCAAAAGTTCCTGAAGTGATGAGGACAACTGTCAAGGGATCTGTATTCATTTCACAAAAACGAGACTTGAGCCACTTGTCTGCTATATTTTTCCACAATGTGTTAATCAACCTTCTCATGCAAAAGAGTTCCATTTGAGAGATGACTATCTACCCTAAAAGATACTTTAGTGTACACTTGAATCTGATTGTAACATAACTCATCATTTGGTTATTATATATTAAAAAAAAATATTTTAAAAGAAAAAAGATATTTTATGGAGAATATACTTTTAATTCACTATATTGTTATTGATTTAAATAATATTAAAAAAAAAAAGATCCAGGTAAAAAAAAAACATCTTGAATGTTAAATATGTCCTATTTTTAAATATGTACAAGTATATGGGAAAGCAAAAAAAAATACAATAGTTGCATTTTACTTTATTTATCTATTATATAACTTATATATCATCACATTGTTCCTGGCTCGATCAACCTTTACCGTGACTGTTCCCTACAACTCTGTGACGTAGTATCGTTTGAAAAGAGGGTGGGGGACAGCAAGAATAGAAATTCAATTTACCTTAAAACAAGAATGCCTTTTAGAGCCCATTCACTTATCTATTGAGCATGACTGAGTTGAGAAATTTGCATTATTTTTCAATGCAAGGCTATTACTTTTTGATAACACGCCACGGTTGACTGGTTCAGAGTTTGGGTACCGGAAAAGTAGTCTGTCGCCACGAGTTCCTGAAGTGATGAGGACAACTGCCAAGGGATATGTATTCATTTCACAAAAGCGAGACTTGAGCCACTTGTCTGCTATTTTTTTTTCCACAATGTGTAAATCAAGCTTCTCATACAAAGGAGTTCCATTTGAGAGATGACTATTTACCCTAAAAAATACTTTAGTGCACACTTGAATCTGATTGTAATATAACTCATCATTTGGTTATTATATATTAAAATACTTTAAAAGAAAATAAGATATTTTATGGAGAATATATTTTTAATTCATTATATTGTTATTGATTTTAAAAATATTAAAAAAAGATCCAGGTAAAAAAAAAAGATCTTGTATGTTAAATTTGTCCCATTTTTAAATATGTACAAGTGTTTTCAGACTATGTAACCCCACCCCCCTACCCGACCCAGGGATTGGGGGGGGCATAAAAAAATAACCATTTTGCTAGATGCACCTTTCTTCATCATAAATATATATACTTAGATCATTTGCATAAAACCCAGGAGCAAAGGAAAAGATTTTCAAAGAATTAATGTATTTTCACTATATAATCTATATAGCCTCTCCCTAGCACTAGAACCCCTGATCCTAGGGCCATAAAATTCACAATTTTGGAAGAGGCACTCTTGCTCATCATAACTATCTGCTTAGTTAGTTAATTTAATACCCAGAAACGGAATAGATGTTCAAAGAATAAATGCATTTTCACTATATAATCAATAGGGTCCCACCCTAACACCAGAACCCCTGGCCCTCGGGCCATAAGATTCACAATTTTGGAAGAGGCACTCTTGCTCATCATAACTATTTACTTAGTTAGTTTATTTAATATCCAGGAGCAAAGAAAAAGATTTTTAAAGAAATAATGCATTTTAACTATATAATCTACATAGCCCCGCCCTAGCACTAGAACCCCTGACCCGGGGCCATGAATTTCACAATTTTGGTAGAGGACTCAATGCTCAATACATTCATGCCAACAGTTTGCCTTCTTGATGTCCAGGAGTAAAGAAGATTTTTAAAGATTGCAATAATTTTAATGGTTTTGGCCCCATCCCCCAGGCCCCAGGGGGGCAGGGACCATGAAATTCACAATTTATGTTCTCCTTCACCCATAGATGCTGTATACCAAAATTGGCTGAAATTGGTTTAGTGGTTTCAGAGAAGCTGAAAACGCGCGACCGACGACGGACGACGACGGACAAAACCAGATAGCAATAGGTCACCTGAGTCACTCAGGTGACCTAAAAATAGTCAAATAATTTTCAATATAGACATTTAAATGAGCAATTTTTTTCCCCGCCTCAATTGAGCAATGGTAACTCGTTCGTACTACTTTCTTAAACAATAAAAAAATAATGTAACAAAAATACTTAAGTAAATATCAGATTGTATGTGCTGATCCGTTCATCGTGGGTTCGGTGGACTTCCACTGCTACCATAAATAGTAATATTGAAAATGGTGTATACCTATAAACAAGTCGTGGTTTGCTGAATTTATAACATGTGGCTGTCGTGCGATGAATTATTTTAGCACATAGGACCTATACTCAGCACCTGCAGTATCAAGGCACAGGAATCGGCAATTTTGTCAATTAGTAGAAAATAAATGGTAAACAGGCATAAATCCTATCAGCTCATTTGTAGGATTTATGCCTGTTTACCATTTATTTACTACTTATTGACAAAACTGCCGACGCCTGTGATCAAGGTGACCAATAGTTCAAGGGCAAATTCTCAGCACCAAGTTTTCAATAAATCAAACGTGACCTGTCACGATCTTACTTAAATATGACTATTTCATGGTTCACATGTTATGCATTGTGAATATTTTTATGATAAGCTTAAAAAAAAAACAAAATAACAATTATATTTCTTAGGCCTACAAAAAGTTCAAGATATCAACAAGATCGCAATATTTTCAGAAAGCTGAATACTTCGAGGTTTTTTTGTGTACGCACTTGATCTATACATCGAAGTGTTAAGATCTTAAAATAAACCCCAATGTACCTAAATACAATATTACAACTTCATGAAACAATTTTTCATTGTGCAAGACTTTTTTCTTCTATTTGCATATTACTGCGTCAAGAATGACGACATATCAGTAAGTGCAATGTCGTCATCAGTAAATGTGACGAAAAAGGGGTGTATCGGCAAAGGAAATATTGATGTAATTTAATCGTCCCCCACACAGGCACTTGTTTCTGTAATAAATTTTTGACCCATATTATAATAAGAACACAAGGTATCTAACTCCGATTTACACCGAGTACCCCCCTGCCTTAGAATCACGCTCATTTACACTTTCATAGGAAATGCACGGGTAAATTGTTTATACCTATGTCTTCTACGATAATTTATCTACACAACCATATCTGGCATGCTTGTCTTTATTTTCTTTAATCTCCGTAATCAGCGTCAAAACTCTGATCGCCGAGTGGAAAGTAAAACTGTACCATAGAATTGTATGTTCTAGTCTCGGTCAAAGAATTAGACCTCGAATTTGATTGGCTAAAAATCTGTTTCTAAAATTATATTGTAAAAACATCGTAGTGTTTTTATGGAAAATAAAAAAACTATGAAATTTTATTTACTCCATGCAATATTTAAAATCTGGAATTGAATTTTTAAACTCACGCATTCTTTAATTTTTCTCTAGAACATACAATGCTTCACTACCGCTATCCCGAGTGAATGCCCTTGAATCACTAGATGGCATATCGTCAATATCTAGAAGGTAGTTCCGGTTTCACTTCTGATAACAAAACAAAACCTGAAAACGTGGGTTAGCGAACTCTGTTTCCTAATTTACATGAAAAAAAAATGCATATTACCTGGAAATGTGATATACTTAGGTAGGTAAATAATTAAAATTGCTGAAACTTATACATATAGCATACGTGATATGTTTCTGCTAGGTATAAGGGAAACTGCCCAATTACGTATGCATATTATGCCCCCTTCCCTCCAAAAATACTATGCAATTTGATTTTGGTTAAAAATAGACATCCCCCTCCCCCGATAACTTTGTTTTAAAAAACTGAGCAGAAAAACAATGTAATATCTTATAAAATTAAACTTTACTACCCCAAATTAGGTATCCATATAATGCTCCCCTCCCACCCCCTTAAACAAGACGCTATGCACGTTGCATTTTGTAAAAAAAAAAAAATGATGAACAACACCTCACTTATAACTTTGTCAAAAGTAAGAGAGTAGATCCTAATGTTGCGGGTTTGAATCCCGTTGTGGGACGTGGAGACTAAGTTACTGGTCCTTTGAATGAGATCGTGTAAACCAAGGGCCCATGTCCAAGTAGATGCTGGCACAAAAAGATCCCTCACTTTTCAATGGTTGTCAGTTCCTATTATAGGAAAGAATGTGCAGCTCCCCACCGGCAAGCTTTCATATGAGCAAAAAATTCCTGAGAGGGACATTAAACAAAATACATTGTACTATCAATCTTTAACATGTTTACACCAACACCAACAAGTAATCTCCAGTACTCTGAAGTTTTGTTGTTAAACAGAAGAAGAATGTCCCTCGAGAGAATTTATCTCTTATGAGATATTGCCATTACCAGTGAAGTTCCTGTCGCGAGGGGATGCTCCTCTTAGCGGTGCCCTTGTTGAAGTATGTGACATAAATTTCTAAAATATCAAGAAATTTTAAACTTTTATAAATGTTCAAAATACAATCTTTCTGTAGCCATCCTTATAATTTTTACAATCTTTTGTTACTTAATTTTTACAATCTTTTGTTACTTAAAATCCTATTATTGTGAAATTTTGACTGAAAAAAAAAATCAAAATCGGTTTGGTTAAACTTTCATTTTACTAAAATAAACATATAACATAGGTTCTTATTTTCATGGGTTTTGATGAAAGCTTGTTTGTATCATCTGTCCTTAATTTAGGAATTGAGGACAAATTAAAAATATAAATCTCATTTTTTTAATTAAAATGCTGATGATCAAAATCTGCTCATGATTATTTTATGAATGAGCCCTTTTGTTGTTTTATGGAAATAATCCTGTAAGCAAACCATTTGATCATATCATATAAAAACTAAAAATAATTAATCCTTGACTAACATTGTTGTGTGTGTGCTTACAGTATGACTTCCTATTAACTTAATGGTTCACTTTCCTTTTGATTTTTAAATTACATGGTCATATCACTACTTGAAATTTCAGTAAAGAGTCTGAATTTTATTTTGTCAATCTTGACATACATGTCATTGATATAATTTCAGTCCACGTTTTACTCTCTCTGTAAACAGTTCTGCTGTTAAAAAATGAGAGTAGAAATATTTTAGTTTAAAGAACATTTCCTTCTCCCAGAACTCGGCATAAAAATTAATTCTTTCAATGGACAGCCCCTTCTTTGTCCAAATTGTGAAATCTGCCCATTCAAACTCGAGTACAGCAAGTTGTCCAATTACTTGATAATAGTAGTTATGTGTTTTTTTAAGTTTCAATTGTTCAGTATCACTAGCCTCTGCAAAGAAATTTTTATTTAAAGCACACTCTTCAGGTTTTTTATTTCTCCATTTGTCTGTTCCTTTTCCATAGGGACATTTTATTTCCAAAATTC
This sequence comes from Saccostrea cuccullata, assembly GCF_032062105.1. NCBI lineage: Eukaryota > Metazoa > Mollusca > Bivalvia > Ostreida > Ostreidae > Saccostrea > Saccostrea cuccullata. Next base: position 63,681 of record NW_026939908.1, read on the forward strand.
CTACTCCACATTTTGAACAGGAAATGATTCCATCTACACTAGCTCCTAGAAAGGGAAATTGAGTGGAAATAATAAGACCAACATCCTTCACTGAAACATTCCCACCACACTTTTTATGATGTTGCTCCGCATAGCATCTTCGGGCCTTAGACTCATATTTCCGTCCATGCTTCAAGCTTGGTACACTTGCTGGTGGTAGTTTGTATGAACGTAACAATTTGATGAGATTTTCTGGTGGTGTAGTATCTCTTTTCTTGCAAATAAGGGCAAAATTTGATGCTGTTAAAAGAAAAGTTCTTGCTAGTATCCAGTTTCTGTTATTTGACTGTCCTTTAGTTGCCTTACAGACATCATCTATTTCTTGATGTGTTAGTTTTAAAGAATTGGTGTGATCAATAAATACTAATTGACAAACGTTTGATTTCAAATCGACATGGTCCATGTACATAAATTGTGGTTCATACTGTTTCAAGATGTCATTAATATTCACAGCATCAGACATAGTTTGATAAAGAACACTAGATGGGCAAGCTGTTTTCAGACCATCCAAAAGATTGGCTAAGAATTTATCAGGATCATTGCATGGGCCTGCCTGATAAATACCTGGATATGGTTTTTGGGGTAATTCTTTATCAGCACCATCTGTCTTGATAAACTTTAAATCTGCTAACTTCTTGGGAGAAGGTGGGTTGGTTATTTTTCTGGGCCTCTGCCACTGACATACTTGAGAAGTACAGGAATTTTTTATTTTCACCAGTGTAAACAAAAGGCCCCCAACATGACTGCACACCCCAGACAGTCCTGCTTTGCAGGTGCATACTGCCGACTGTACAAAGGCTGTTTCTTTAAATAAAAGCAGCTTTATGGAGTAACATGCACCTTTGTTTACTGCAAAAGTCTTCATGCTGGGTTTGCACTGAGCCTTGAATGCAAAGGACTGACTATTACTATTACTGACAAATAAATTTCCCAAATAATTTTCATTGCAAAATCTTTTGGCCTTTTTAAGTTGTCTGTGACAGTTTTTAGTCTTTCCATTAACTGGATTTTTTGTGTAGATGAAATAATTTAATACATCTTCATCGCGTATATTTACACAGTTGTCAGAAGTTACATTTTCCCAGTCTGAGATACTGTCAAAGTCTGGCACAGTGTATGAGACTTCATCACTCGAATCTTCAGACTCCGAAGACTCTTCACTGGTATCAAAGTTAATACTTCTCAATATTCTATGTACCAGAACAGACTTACACCCTGAAATTTTCATATTTCTTTTTTGTAACCATAACTGTAATTCTTTTTTTCTTTCTTTTCATAAGGTCATCCAAGTTTAGAGTAACAGGACAGCTATTTTCCTCTTCTGAGTCAAAACGATCATTCATCCTATAAAATCAAAGAGTTGGTCTTGGTTTTTAAGTTTATCAATTATTATGGCGTGAAATTTGTAACGAAATAGCATACGATTTCTCGGATTACATCAGTCCCTGATTACATGTAACTCATGAACATATACCCTTTTCAAAGTCAAACGATTTTTTAATTCTTTTCCACTTAATTAGGCAATAGTGCCAATATTTAGCTTTATTAAATACAAACAGCCTTTCATGTACGACAAGTGATACTTCACTTACCGTTTAAAATAACATACCTTAGACGCTCCAAAACACGTTGTTTATTATTTGAAAACGAAACCGGAACTACCCTGCGCGACGCCACCTAGCGAAATAGTTGCATTGGGGGCGGTAATTTTGAATTCCGATAGTGAGCCATTCTATGGTACAGTTTTACTTTCCACTTGGCGATCAGAGTTTTGACGCTGATTACGGAGATAGAAGAAAATAAAGACAAGCATGCCAGATATGGTTGTGTAGATAAATTATCGTAGAAGACATAGGTATAAACAGTTTACCCGTGCATTTCCTATGAAAGTGTAAATGAGCGCGATTCTAAGGCAGGGGGGTACTCGGTGTAAATCGGAGTTAGATACCTTGTGTTATTATTATAATATGGGTCAAAAATTTATTACAGAAACAAGTGCCTGTGGTCCCCCACAGGTCATTGTCACCAACTGATGCACTTTGTTGTATATAATAAGTTTGCTTTTTTATTTGCCGTCATATATAATAGTTCCCCGTACAATTAAAGCTCCGTCTTCTCTTATCATAGGCACCTGAAGTATAAATAATACCCCCCCCCCCTTTTTTTTAATGAAAAAAATGTAAGAGTGTAAAATATCTCAAAAATATAAAATTTCCCCCGTCAAACACATCTATATGTCGTTATATTCAAGCAGATTGTACTTTTTCTCCCGTTTAAAGAATGGTCCTATTCGGTATAATAAAAATACACAAGGTAAGAAACAAAAAGTTGTAAACAAACGGGGGGACCCCTGCTTCGAGACAAATTACAAAGGAAATAACAGTGTTACATATCATACTTTTGCAAGCACTGTGTTCTTCTACTTAACTATTTAACCTAAACCCCGCCATTAATGTTAAATTAAAATATGCCTTAATCGAACGATTTATTAATCGGATACATAAAATTTTCTCCATTGGCAGCTTTGGAGGAGGTTTTGGAGTCGCTTTTCTGTTTCGCCTTATCTGATTGGTTAGATATTTAAACTGTATCAGATAAGGCTAAAACAGAAAATGTTTCTCTTTTAACCCAATAAGCGACAATTCAAGTTCTCCACGTTCTGAAAATTATCTTCTGTTATGTGAAGGATACTTAGTAAATTGATTAGACAAATCTATATCTCTCGTACATATGTTATCATCTCTAGCTACAAAAGGTTGTACAAGTTCGTAGCACTTGTTAATCGTGATTTCAATGTTCTATCACATTGATCAACAGTTATGGTTGAACTTTGATGTAAAGGTAACATTAATGTAACTACTTCACAATCTTTCAATTGAACAGTATGGAACGCCATCACTGCCTTATAGCATACAACTATGCATTTATTATGTCAATTTACCATTACGTGATGTGAACATATCTTTACGTTATGTCATTTTTTATGAGATGATGTGAAAATATCTTAACATCATGTCAATGCTGCATTACATGAAGTAAATGCATTCTTTTTTTATGTCAGCACTTCATAACTTGAAGTAAAAAATCCATTATGTGAAGTGGTTATGTGTTTACATTGTGTTAAAACTTTATTACGTGAAATGAATGCTTCTTTACATCATTTCATTTCTTTAATATGCGAGGTCAAAATTGCATTATGTCAAGCAAATTGTGTTTTATAATTAATCTTATCATTACATGAAGTCAAAAGTCCATTCCTTCTTGAGAGTGTATATTTCTATTATATCAAAACATTATTACGTGATATGCATTTATCTTTATTTTAAATCGGAAGCATCATGATGTGAGGTGAACACATCTTACCTTAATGTCAGTGCTTTATTACATGGTGTAAAAAGTGTATAAAATAATGTGAACATATCTTTATATTATATCAACACTTCATTACATTATGTCAAAACTCCATTCCGTGATGTGGATATATAATTACGTTATGTCAACCTTTTCTTATGTGATTTAAAAATATCTTTATATTGTGTTAATTCTTCATCATGTTGATTCCAAAAGTTCATTACCTGATGTAAAAATACATTTTCATTACCTCAAAGCTGTATATCTGGTATATAATGAATGTTGACGACCGTGTTTTAATGACTGGTAAGAGGGGGGAGGGGGGGGGGCGCTCCACATTGATTAGGACGAATTTCAGGCACGTAATATCACCCCCCCCCCCTCTTTTTTCATATGTAACTTTACTAGAGAAAATGTAATGTTCATGGAAAGCACAGCCCCATCCCCACTTTTTCTTGAAGCATAGTCCACTAAGGGTAATGTAGTATATTTGAAAAAAAAATTAGGACTGTTTTTTTCGAGTAGAATTTTTTTTCTGGCTGACCTCCCCTTTCAAAGAAGGAATTAGAAAATTTTCAACCATTCCAGTGCCAGAATTCTATTACAAAAATCTATATACCAGTCTAAATCAGTTGAATATGCCTTAGCAAGCATGCATGGGCACATATCAGTGGCGGATATGGGAATCTTGAACAAGGAAGGGGGACGGCATATGGTTGGAGACCGGGGGGGGGGGGGGTCCAAGGCTTTATAGTTTTATAGAAAAAAAGTTTTCAACTTAATTCAGTTAATCTTATGCAATGTCCTACAAATCAAAACCAATAAATTTATTAATCTTATGTATATTTTGGTCACTAAAGATGGAAGGACGGGATTCTTGCCCCCAACCCCAAACCCACCGTTGCACGTTTATTATACGGTGTGTTAACACTTTAATAAAACGGAGAGGTAGAGACTGATAAAGAAAACATATGACAATGTTCTTAATAAGATAAGAAGTTTAAGACTTCTATAAAAAAAAAAAACAATTCAAAATGAAAATAAAAAAATGCTGCTCAACTCATAATATTTGATTTATTTAATTATCAGATTTAAGTAAACGCCATTGAAATTCGAATCTGACTTTAATTCACAGTTGTAGTGTGAAGGCCTTGCGCTGCACGTTTCAAGATTGTCAATCATTTGTCGCTTTACCTTTTCATTTAATATGCCATTCCCAAATCGCCGAGAATTTCTTCTACGACTGTTTTCTCTCCCGCCATTTTTAGTGCCTGCGGAACGCGGAAAATACGTTATGCTCATATAAAGGCCGAGGATACCCGTGTTCGCATAACGTAATAGTGAATCGACATAATGTAGAAAAGTGCGCACAGTATAATATGAGCTTTCCACATCTGGTCAATACGAAATAGCCTAAGATACATGTATGCTGACAAGAGGCGGAGCATTTTTGACACAATGTAAAGACACAATGACATAACATAATAACGATTTGTCAAAAAGAAAGGGCAAATTCACATCATGAAATTGATTCACGTCGTCATGTAGCATATTGATGACATAATGTAGTAAAAGAATTGACCATATGTGACAATTTTTTGACATCGTGTAATGAAATTCAGACATTGTATTATAGCGACTTGATATCAAATATAAATAAATTCACATCAGGTAATGAACTACTTAGACCAAATAGTAGAGAGTGCACATAATGTAATACTGAGTTGAAATTATATAAATGTATCTGAACACCACGTAAAAATCTTTTGACATAATGTCACAAAGAGCTGATATAATCCAATGAAAGATTGCCGCAATATAATTGAAGTGTTAGTAAATGTCATAAAAAAGTTAACATAATGTAAAAGAAAGTTGTCGGAATGTAATAGTAGTGTGTGTAAATGTCATAAAGAGTTGACCTAATGTAAAGGAAAGTTGAGATAATGCAATAGTAGTGTTAGTAAATGTCACAAAGAGATGACATAATGTAATGGAAGGTTTAGACAATGCAATAGTATCCTCAGTGACGTCACGTGATTGAGCGCAGCAGCGGGGTTCTTTTCATGCCAGACTTTGGCCGGAGAAGACGCGCTTGTACCGAGATAAGAAACAAAGAAGTGCAGGAGAGGTAAATATATATTTATTTTTTTTTTAAAATAATGGGGAACCTTGGTGGTTCTAAGCCTTGGTGGCTATTGTGAATGCCTTGGTGGCATAGGGAACATATAAAGTTAAAAAAATGAAGCCTTGGTGGCTAAGAGCCTTGGTGGCATTGGGGCCGGGTCGGCCATTGTTTGATTGGCTTTACTAGTTTGGTGGCTATAGAATAAAAATTCTATTAGTAGTATTAGTGTGCGATATGTTTTTGCATGTTTTGGATGGCACATGATGCAGTCAAGAAAACACTGGGAAAACAAAGATTATTAACTTAAACAGGATTCAGTGGCTAGAGCAAATAGATAATGCGATCTGTTGACCATTCCTTTGAGGTGTCGGGTTTCAGTGCGCCAGTGCACGTGTGCTATTATCTCGATCAGGAAATTGTTGGGTGTAATGTTTATAGTCTGTACTAATGGCTTCTTAATCAGTTTGTTAAGTGTAATAATTCGAAGCATTTTATCAAGAGATCTTTATTATTCATAATTATAACAAGATGTGGAATTTGTTTGAGACAATTTTATTATTGGAAAGTGCTTAATTTTAGTAATATATTATTTCAGATGCCACCCGTTGTTTTAAAACGGAGACATAGTATGAAAGGGAAGAATATTATTCCCATTGTAAGAAAGATGAAGGCAACGGGAAGAGTAACGTCGTTTGCGAGAATAAAAAGTACTACATCCATGGAAGACATGCCCCGCGGGGAACTGATTTCTGCTTTTCGCGAACTTACTGGGGAGGACGAAAAGGAAATACTAGATATGGCGCAGAAGGAAGCGACAGAGGCGAACCTTCGACATCTATTACATATACAATCATTCAGGCCAATGAGGTTGGCCAGCCGGCCTCCCAGACCTTGCAACGTTTGGTAAGTGTTTGTAGAGATAAGATGGTCATTGCTGCGTGCGTTCCAGCAGCCGACGAGATCTCCTGTGATACTTGTTATCAGTATTCCGGAGAGAATTCTTGATGTTGGTTTTGATATTAGATACAACCGGAAGTTATTTTAGTAAATAGAAAGTAGTAACGAAAATTCAATGTTTTACTTGTATTTGTGTGACTACTAGCAGGGCAGATATGGGACAGTTGATTAAAGTTTGATTTATTTATTAGGAAACGGAAGACGCTGTAAACGAAGAGCGTAATGATGAGGTGCCTCAGACTAAAAAAGCAAAAGTCTCATCGGCAAGTACAACTACCACCCAGACGACCGAGAAAGAAGTTGAAGCAATAAAAGAAAAGGTGAGGCTTTTGGCCAACCAAAACAGCCCCAGTGAGGCCCTCATTCTATTAGCCTTGGATGAGTTGGCCAAAACGTCTAGATCGGCAAAAATTGATGATGCTGATATATATGAAGAACTGTATAGACAAGCCTCGAGAAATCAGGGGAAAATTAACCTCGTTACTTTAGTCTTAAGTGTCATGGGGGGTAAAGCCTCGGATGTGGTGGGAAAAGCATTGGTAAAATCTAAAAAAAGAACAAGAGGAGACTAAGGAATCGGACAAAGAGAAGAAATCGTCTTCCTCTCCCTTTCACAATTTGTACTCTTCATTCCCACCCATGCCATTAATGATGCCCTACCAACCCCAGGGGTATAATTATGGATATATGTTTAATCCGAGTTATCAGGGTTATAGGCCAAGGCATAGGGGGCGACTGAACCAGGGTGGGTCAAAACCAATAGGACCATGCCTTTATTGCGGGTCTATGGGCCATCTCATCAAGGATTGTATGAAGTTTAAGGCGATGAAGCAAAACAAGTAGTTTAAATGAAGCAAGTGTGAAATCTTTTTCCAGACTGAACAATTACTTTCTTTTGTATTTGTTAGTGATACATGAAATATCACATGTAGAAGATTTGTCAGTTTTAAAGAACATTTGTCATTTATGTTATTAGATAATTAGTGTAGTGGTTTCATTTTAATAAAAGACATTAATAATAAACTTATGAGACTTGTAATCAGTTAAATGTTTTATTTTAATAAATTACATCAGTAGTAAAAGACTTCCTTTATCAGCTCAGAGAGACTAATTCTCTTGTGGACTTTGTTCACATGAGCTGCTAAAGTGGGGTTTTCTTTCACCTTAGAGTACCTCATGTAGGTTTAATGTATCTACATGGATATTGTTTTGTAGGTAACTGTTACGTGTAGTCCAGTTCTTCCAAATTGGGAACAAGATATACAATTTTGTCTAGATCAGGAATTGGATGACATTCGCCAAAAACCTACATGGGTAAAACTAGGGGAAAGAAATCCCTCCTTGGCAGCTCAAAGAGAATTGGCAGAAATACAATTAAGAGATCCGGTACACTTTGTGTCAGGACAACTTCATGAGTCTGCTACCCATTGGGATAATCTCTTAAAGAACTGCACGACAGATCAATCAACCTTAGTGTCTAATTGGTTAAAAGATTGAGTAGATATACATCCTTTCTTTCGGGCATTTAAAGGAAATTTTAAAGGACAATCATTTAGTTCTGAGAAACCTCTAAAACAGAATTTTCAAAATTCAAGTCATTGTAAAAACTTCGTTCCATTCATAAAATCCCAATTATTAGAGAAGATAAAAAATGGTTCCTTGCGTGTGAAAGGGAAGTTGGGTCAATGTGAAATGCCTCACATTGTGATGCCATTAACTATTGAACCCTCAAAACCTCGCTTATGTCATGACGAGCGATATTTGAACCTTTGGATTAAAGACAATCCATTTCAACTGGAAACACTGAAACACGCTCACCGTCTCATCCAAAGTAAAGATGAAATGTTTTGCTGTGATGAGAAATCTGGGTATGATCATGTGAGGTTGCATTGTAATTCACAAACATATTTTGGTGTTCAATTTGCTGGTTGGGTATTTGTCCATACTACCTTGCCTTTTGGGTGGAAGGCCTCACCTTTCATTTATCAAACAATAGGGATGCAAGTAACAAATTATTTTAGAAATTTGAGAATTGCAACACTACAGTACATTGATGATAGATTTTTTGTATGTCCTAGGGATGGGAAAAATGATCAAGTTATTCGAACAGTGGTAATTGTTTTGGAGACTCTTTCTAGGTTAGGATATACTCTAGCTTTGGATAAGTGTCAATTGCTCCCATCAACGAAAGTGAAATACTTGGGGTTTGTGATTGATTCTGAAAGGCAGGCATATGTTTTACCAGAGCAAAAACTAGCATCATTTATCAGTTTGCGTGAAAAGATTCTAAATGCAGATAAAGTAGATTTGACTACTTTGCAGCGTTTTGCTGGAAAATATATCTCCATGAATCTTGCGATTCCAGCTGCAAAGTTGTACACTAGGGAAGTCAATCATGCAATCTCAAAATGTCGAAGAAATAGTAAGGCTATTCAGATAGATGAATTTCTTAGGGAGGAGATTGAACATTGGAGATTTTTGGATAATTGGGAAGGTTGTGTTAGGTGGCGTTCAGAGAAGCATGATCAGCTTTATTTAGCAACAGATGCTTCATCTTTTCGTTATGGGGTTACAGTTTTGTCTTGAAACCTAAAAGGTGTTGCTTTTGGCGACTTTTGGGAGGAAGGGGACAACAGGCCCATACATTTAAAGGAAGCTGAGGCATTACTTAAGGCTGTTTGGTCATTAGGATTAGAAATTAAAAATCACAGGTTAGATATTTTAACTGATAATAAAGCTGTACTATACTCTTGGCAGAACCAAGGTAGTAGGAATAGAGAGCTTAATTGTATAATGAAACAGATATTTCAGTATGTGTTTGAACATAACATTGAACTGAATCTGGAATATGTTCCATCGAAAGAAAATTTGGCAGATGAACCATCCCGCTTGGTAGATGTTCAGGATACAATGTTAAGTAGCGACACATGGGGAAAAGTTGAGTGTTTGTATGGTCCTCATACAATAGACTTAATGGCTTGCGACTCTTACGCTATGCTAGATGGAGTAGGTCAACCATTAAGGCATTTCACTCGACACCCATCTCCAAGGAGTGCGGGAGTGAATGTATTTGCTCAGGATATTTATTCTGAGGAGAATCCCTATGTCTTTCCCCCATTTGCTCTTATCTTTCCCATATTAAAGTTACTAAAGGAGCAGAGAGTTAGGGTTTGTACTTTCATAGTACCAAAATTTCAGCCTACCCCACTTTGGGAAGCTTTCCTTCAGAGATATGCAAAACACTCTGTGTGTATTGGTGTAAAGGGTTCCGTAAATGTGTTGCGTTTCCCGTCAAAGAAAGGTTATAGTTTAAATAGCGAGGGGTTAAAGTGGGATTTATATGCACATCGTTTAACATTTTCCTGATTTGTTTCAGGATGAGAGGGATATTGACCTGGGTGCAATAGATGAAAGGCTTAGAACACTTCATCAACAGCAGCAATCAAAACAGTCCATTAGAAAGAGAAATAGCTTAGAACAGAAATTCATTGGATTTCTCCATGCACTTCCACACTCCCCATCAGTTATTGAGGCATCTCCAAAAGATGTTTGTAGATTCTTAGTATGGTGTGATAGCTCTGGAAAAACAAAACTTCATAAAAATGATTGCTATTTTATTGGACAGAATAGATGTGATATATGCGATTGTAAGACTGTACAGTCTTCTAATACTTTAGCGGTTATGGTTACTCAGTTAGGGCATATTTTCAGAAAATATGGCAAAGGGGGCACTTGGAATGATATTTTAAATCTCGGGAATCCTGTTTTTTCTCCTTTGGTAAAAGAATATGTTACAGCTGTAAAAGAGGAACAAGCAAAAGCAAGGATCTTGCCTAAGCAAATAAAACCTATGTTTATAGGAAAAGTTAGGTCTATAGCTTCGCTTATAGAAGATCAATTGAAATGTTCGGATTACCATTGTTCTTAAAGAGAGCAATATACTTTGATACGGGATCAAGCAATGTTTAAGCTACAGTTCTTTGCGGGTGATAGGGCATCCGATATTTCAAATATTCTGGTACAAGAAGTGAAAGAGTTACCAGATAAATCTGGCTATGTTTTCAGTCATACATATAGTAAAACTTTGAGGGGTGGCGATGGGAAGAGTAATTTGTTTATCATTAAAAGATGTAAAGATACCTTAATTTGCTCCATATCTGCTCTGGAACAATATTTCGCATTGACCTCAAAATTAGGTTTAAACTTATCAACAGGATATCTTTTTCGTCTAGTGACAGAGGGTGGGAAAGTTCTTGATGCACCCGTTACATATTCTGCTATATACGAGCGTTTAAAATTTTATCTTCAAACTTTGGGAATAGATGGCGGTGAAACACCGCATAGTTTACGGTCTGGTTGTGCAGTCACGTTGGCAATGGGTGGGGAAAGTGTACAGCAAGATAGTGTCATGTCTCACATAGGTTGGTCAGGTGCAAAAATGGCTGATTATTACTCGAGAGCAACTCAACTGAATGATGCATGTTGCACGGCTGAAAAACTGTCTTTGTTAGTTTCAGACAATGAAGTAGAAAACATTTTTAAGCAATTTTGGGATTTTTCGAACTTCAAAAATCCATTTATGGAATGATAAAGGACTCTGCTGATAATGTTTATGTGTATAACTTTGGATATTATTGTGATGTTTCTTAATAAACATGATAAACGACACTACTTTTAGTTTTCTTTACGAGTATTGGGAAGAAGTGCGTGTCGTAACAGTATGGACCTGGTGTTGGAGATCTGGAGTTGATCCATTTTTGACCCAATACTTAATAGAGCTGCGGAGTGAATTAGAATAAGTAAAGAAACCGAGGATATGTGATTATCCTCAGTGACGTCACGTGATTGAGCGCAGCAGCGGGGTTCTTTTCATGCCAGATTGGTAGGGATAGACGTCAAATTTAAAGAGAAGGTACAACTGTAGGTAATTCGGTTATTTTCCCACCCACCCACCCGAATATCTGTAGATTCACTCTGTAGTTCGATCTCATTTTTGACCCAATACTTAATAGAGCTGCGGAGTGAATAAGAATAAGTAAAGAAACTGAGGATATGTAATTAGTGTGGGTTAATGTCATAAAGAGTTGACATAATGTAATGGAAGGTTGAGACAATGCAATAGTAGTGTGGGTTAATGCCATAAAGAGTTGACGTAATGTAATGGAAAGTTGAGACAATGCAATAATAGTCTGGGTTAATGTCATAAAGAGTTGACCTAATGTAAAGGAAAGTTGACACAATGCAATAGAAGTGCGAGTAAATGTCATAAAGAGTTGACATAATGTAATGGAACGTTGACACAATGTAATCGCAGTGTTCTGCTATAACGCAGTGATGGCGTTCCATAGAACAGAATGATTAAAAGTGGTATCGAGAAAATAGATTACTCGATGCCATTTAAATTCATCTCGTCTTGCAACTTTTTCTGGTGTTGCTAAAAGCGGAACGGAAAAACAATATAAAAGCATTTTAAAGATTCATTTTAAAAAGTTATTTTATTTTTTCATTGCTGCATGATATACAATTCATATTGCTCACTAAGATTTTTTTGCATGCCTCTCTATACCATTGTCATTTACTTATATTAGAAATTCAGATTATGAGTAACGTATTTCGAACTCGGCCTATGGCGCTTCTTATCCTAATGTTTCAAATGCGTTTGATAAGGGAAATCGTCTTAATATTTGCAAAAATTCAGATGTTCAGAATATTTTCTGTATTTATTACCTCCATCTTTCGGACTACAGTCTTGACGGCACTGCTGTCCGTCTCTAACTGACTTAGAAATTACAAGTTAAGAGTAAAACAAATAAGGCACAAAGTAGAAATATAGTGTCATTCAAAGACATAAATTAAAAGAGTGACATTCTGCAGATGAAAAATATACATGTAATCAAAATATCACAACAGCGTAGTTATAAAAAGCAACCTTTAATCCTTGTCGTGGTCAAGGTGTGAAAATTACTTTGTAGGATTCTTAGGTTCTTGCGGACAGCCCCCCTCCCCAACCCCCGCAGGATATTCAACCCAAGGGCTTGTTGGACTTTTTTTTTTTTACTATTTGACAAATTTTATTTAATATACACTCATTCATCATGTGTACAATGGGGAAAATCATAAAAATCCCAAAATCGCCCCACGAAAAAGTAGTATTCTACTATATATTATAAGAGAGGTCCTTTCTCTCTTATAATGTATTCTGCAGAAGTACTTTTTCCCGTGGTATTAATTTACGTTATGTACACCATCACAAATTTTCCTTGGAAAATTGTCCAAGCGTTCTTGATATTAATGTAAGGTATACAGTGTCAGTCTGGGAAATTCGCGTAACTTTCTACACGCGGATTAATGAAAAATTGAGATTCCGCGCGGAATTATGACCCCGTGGAAAAAAAAAGTACATCTACAGCACTTTAGAGGGGTATGGGGGGGGGGCGCTCGCTAAAGCTTCAGATCAAGACTTAGTATTGATCACAGTTTTCAAAAGGGGGAGGGGGCTCCAAGTTCACTTAGTTTGTTTAGTATGGGATTATGGCGGAGCAAGTCACATACCTAAAAGAATCTCCACTTATTAGGACACCCAACAAAATAGAGATCAGTGGTTTCAGGCTTGTTTATAAACATTGGGAACTTGACCTTACCAGACATATGATTTTCCTTAGAAAATATGGTGCGGTTTAGCTGAGGAAATGGGACTCGTTTTAGATATTATATTGAACATTTGTACACAAATATCAAAAACAAGTGAAGTGAACATTCTTTATCCACATTAACTGTGTGTGTGTTTTGTTTTAAATCTATGATATTAAAAATAAAGGATTCTTTTAACAAAAAATCTGAAAAAAATTCTTATTTCAACTGGCCGACATAGGTCTGGGTTGGGAGTCACTGGCTCCGTCTCACCCTGGTATACTTGCCTGGGAGAACCGGTGAGTGTAGGGGGCCTAGCTGGTTGGGACAGGCTTTAGGTGTATCCGCCATAGTCAAGGCACATTGGGGGGATGATGGTGGCGGGGAAGGTCTACAGAGCGGTGTTCTGCGGGCAGTCCTCTGGTAGGGGGATGACCGGTGACTTGTCCTCTGCCTGATGGGGTCAGGCTGTATGATGAATCTCCCCATTTTCCATCGTCCCAGCTCCTGTCCAGTATCCATACGTATGGCAATGTAGACTGTAACAATCTCCACACCGGGAACTAGGAGAAGTCTCCACTGATAGCCATGATGATTCGTCTCTCGGGTAGTCTCCTCCGCTGCGTATCATAAGGCGAGTGCAGGTGTCTCCTGGATCGCCTTCGGATGACATCAGGCTGGATACGGACTCTTCCCAAGTTATATCGGGCAAGCTCCCTGCCTGTGGCGGTGTTCCTAGCTATCCATACGCTCATTATTTCTATTCTTGGAAGGAGGAACTCGGGAAAATCCTGAAAAGCAGCCATCTTGTTCGTCTCCAAAACTAAATACTAAGAGAATGACACAGAATTCTGGAGGTCACCTGTATTTCCGCACAAATCACAGACGCGCGAAAAAGAGCACCTTTAAAGCCAGAGCCAAAAATCATGGCGAACCCAATTATGTGTGATTTGAACTTTCGATTCATGATTCAGGTTTACAGGAGGCAAGTTTCCTGCAGTCTTTCATACTATAATTGATACCTGACATTATATATCCGTCGTGGTGGAAAGAGTCATAATTGTCGAAGCGAGTTGCTGAAACCCACTGACCTTGGTCTATAGGCAGTCTCTTCAGAGTGTGAGACCAGGAAAACCGATAATATTAAGGAGAAGGGATCAATGGAAGGGTACCGATAATTATAATTTTTATTTTAAAAGAATCATGAGACATTAAGGAATCAAGTCGAAATAGGTTAAGGCATAGGCACGTTGAACGTAAAAAGTCACTTTTTTCAGAAAATGATAGCATTTCTTGGAATCCATCCTTTTTCCGAGTGAAAATTTAAACGGATTAGAATTTGTTTACGTAAAATCTCGTGTGTGTCAACTCTATAGACCGTTTACAAGTCTAGATGTTTCTAAAAACAAGATCGGATGCCAACACGGCATTCAATACAGAACTCTTATTTTTTTTAAGATACCGTACCTTTTATAAAAGAAATCTTAAGATAAAGAGAATCCGATTCGTCTATAAATCATTAGTATATAGTTTATCAAACATGGGGAGTCTTTTTGTTTGATCAATAACCATACACAGACTGCGCGTTCTACAAAATATAGATTTTACATGGTTTATTTCTTAAAAACAACTGATGAATTCTCCTCTGGAATCATAATCGATCGGCTACCATAGCCATCCAGTGACTTTTTTGGTCTTCGGGGGGTAATTCATGGATTTCATTGAGGCTGGTATTAAAAGTTACGGATTTCTTTGCCTGTCTGACATTTCCACATATTTCTTCCCGTATTAAACGCTTATTTCTCCAGGCTCTCTATTTCCTGCCATAATAGAATCACTTTCCTGGCTTTGGGATGGCTTTAAAAAAGTGGAACACTTTCCTAGATGGTGGCTCAGGCTTAACCCATACCATTTCTGGGGCATCGTGTCTCTCATTTGTTGGCAAAGAAAATGCAGTGTAGCTAGTCTCTTTAGGTTTGGAAAATGTAACAGAGACAGGCATCAATTTTAACCATAAGCCCTGCAAGGTTCCTATAATGGCGGTTGCTCTCTGAAACACTTGCTCTGCCTCTGGAGTGAGAGGTTGTTAGTGTTGTTCTATTTATCGTATAACCAGTTCATAGCCCTCTAAAATCAAAGGGTGATAGTGCTTCGACGTCACATTTGATTATGAAGAGAAGGCGAGATGTTTCTCTTAATTATACCCTCTTTTATTTATTTATAATGACTTTAAAAAAAAACCTTTAACTTAATTAGAGGAAGGTGTTAAGCGCATGTAGGTTTCTCCAGGTGTGTGCTGCGAAAGAGGGAAGCGCGTGCCGGGTTTTCCAGATCTCATATCTCAAGAATTTCCAGATGTCTGAACGTGCTGAACGCGTGACTGTTTTTCCTGTACCCCTTCATTTAAATGTAGCACTCTTAGCAAATTTTTTTTATTGGAACTGACGATGAGATGGCCATTTTGAACGGTGTGGAAAATTTCTTCCCTCAGAGTCTGAACATTCAGTGCTTTAGGCATATGCGAAATAACATTTCCAAAAAACTTCAAGGACTGGGTGTTTCCGAATCCACCATAGGCGAGAACATCAGGGATATACATGCATTTGGTGTAAAACGCGATTCCGAGTTAGAATACGGATACGTTGATACTTTTGAGTCCGAGTATTATACAGAGTTAGAACATTGTGAAATAATCTGAAATGAAAGAGAATTCGACGACCGAAAAAACAGACGACTTCGTTTTTTACAAATGGTTTCTCACGGAAAACTACAAGGTCCAAAACCAACTCTAGTGGCAAAAGTGTTAACTTGAAGATACCAGTTTTTTATACGTCACCTGAGAGTATCTTGTAACAACACTCCAACAATAGAATTCGGTTCATGTTTCAAACCAGATACCATGAAATCGCAATTTTGAAGGCGGTACCACTACTGAGTTTGATTACTTTATACCAAGAGGCAGAAGAGGGGAACAAAGAAAAATCATTCCCATTAATCTGTATCCAGCAATATTCAGTACGGTGTCTCAACTCCTTATCTCTGACCCTTGGGCCATTCATTTCTCGCCTAACAAAACGACACCTGTTGCTCTTCTCAACTGTATTATTGCATGGTTCATCAGAACAATTTTGAAAGAGGCTTCCTTTCTTTTCTTATTTAATATTTAAAAAGTTCATTGGCTTAATACCAAGGAGCAGATGAGAAGATTTTTAGGAAGTAAGACATTTTTATTATATATTCAACAATCCAGTCCAAGCACAAGAACCCCTGACCTCTGGCCATGAATGTAACAATTTCGATAGAGGACTCACTGCTTATTAAAATCATGACAGCAGTTTGACTACTTGATGTAACTACCTGATGTCCAGGAAGATTTTTAAAGAATGGATTAATTTTAGTGGTTTATGCCGTACCCCTCAGGCCCAAGGGACTCAACGTCCGGTTTCAACGTAAAAAAAATCAAGTAGGCTTCTAACCAGCAACAGAGTGTCTGAGATACGACTTGAGAGAAAATATATGGAGATAACGAACAGTATTTAAGCTCAGAAGTCCATTCAACAGTACATATCAGGAGCATGGCAATCAATTACCTCTAAAACATCAGAAATCATTTCCAAATCAAAAAAACGATTGTTGTTTACACTTACCTCGTTCATTTCTCTATTTCTCTTCGTGAATGGAACAACAGATCCCTCTCTTTCCCAACGTCGTCAGCACTAACAAAGGGCAGCCCCAGCTCGCCTGATGTGGGAGCCGATGCTGATGTCGAAGGCTCCAAACCATGAAACACCAAATCTAAGGAGATCTGCATGGGGCAATGAATATATATCTTGACAGTTTTACCTTCTCTTCTTCAATCTGCTAATCAGTGTATGCAGTCAAATTTCTTTCAGCAGATAAGCTAGGCCTAGTCGTGACACCATTCTGGGTGCTCTGAACCACAGGCACCTAATGACTGGATTGTGTAACAATTACCACGTCTGAGAATTTTTATTAGACATAAAGACATCGAAAATAAATGATTTCATCGTTTATCATTCTTTATGTATCGATATCTGATGTACTTTTCCGCTTCCTTTACGGTATAATTTTGTTAAAACAAAGGGTACCCCGCTTCGAGGGAGATTTAACTCATTTTGTTATACAACGTAAGGAATGAATTTATGCAAGATGTTGTTCAGATAGGTGTTGTGTTACCTATATTCAAGGTTTTTTTTTACCCAATTTCCCTTCACTGGCAGCAAAAGAGATTTTGATTGATTTTGTCGAAAACACCGAAGGAGTTCCAATGAGCTATCACTGGATTTTTCATTACGCTAAACAAACTAGTACTTGACGTAATTTCTTGAAAAACTGAGGTCATGACTAGCTTCTTTCTATTATTAAATACTCATGAGATTTGATAGCTATAATCCACTCAAGATTTCATGTTCTCCTAAACTGAATCCATTGCGTCAATTGACAAGTACTCGAGTAGATAAATTAGTAAGGAACCTATAGTGAGCTAGTTTATAGTTAAAGTTGTTTAACAACAGTTGTGAAAAATCCTTTGATTTTCTGAAACTTATTTCGTACATTGCCGTGATTATTGCCCGAGTCATTTAGGTGACCTATTGCTGTTTTCGACCGTCGTCGTTTGTTACTGGATTTATCGGATCACACCCAAATGTGTACAAGCATAAAGAGTAACCAGAAGTCTCTGTTGAGACTGTAGCTCTACTGGTTTGTGCTTATAACAAAGGATGAGGAAAGAAGCCATTGCTATTAGACCAAAACTGTAGAAGGAGTAGCGTTTTAAAGGAATTTCACACATTTCTATTTTTAGTAACAAT
The DNA here is from genome assembly GCF_032062105.1 of Saccostrea cuccullata. Taxonomy (NCBI): domain Eukaryota; kingdom Metazoa; phylum Mollusca; class Bivalvia; order Ostreida; family Ostreidae; genus Saccostrea; species Saccostrea cuccullata. The sequence goes on from NW_026939908.1 coordinate 81,615, forward strand.
GGCAACACTTTCATCAAAATCAAAAACCGATGAACTACTCTATATTTCTTAGAGTAGTCTACTTGTGTGCCAAGTTATATTGCAATCAGACCAAAACTGTAGGAGAAGTAGCGTTTTAAAGGAATTTCACAGGAAATTCTTTTTTTTAGTAACCATGGCAACACCGTTCATCGAAATCAAAATCTGATGCACTATTCTATGTATAATAGTGTAGACTACTTGTGTGCCAAGTTATATTGAAATCAGATCAACATTATAGGAGGAGTAGAGTTTTAAAGGAATTTCAAAGAAAATTCTATTTTTATTAACCATGACAACACCATTAATTGAAATCAAAAATGGATGCACTATTTTATGTATCTTTATGTAGTCTACTTGTGTGCCAAGTCATATTGAAATCAGATCAAAATTGTAGGAGGAGTAATGTCTTAAATGAATTTCACAAAAAAATTTTATTTTTAGTAACCATGACAACATCGTTCATCGAAATCAAAAACCGATGCACTATTTTATGTATCTTTGTGTAGTCTACTTGTGTGCCAAGTTATACTGAAATCAGATCAAAACTGTAGGAGGAGTAGCATTTTAAAGGAATTTCACAGAAAATTCTATTTTTAGTAACCATGGCAACACCGGTCATCGAAATAAAAATCCGAAGCACTATTTTATGTATCTAAGAGTAGTCTACTTGTGTGCCAAGTCATATTGAAATCAGATCAAAATTGTAGGAGGAGTAGCGTTTTAAAGGAATTTCACAGAAAATTCTATTTTTAGTAACCATGGCAACACCATTCATCGAAATCAAAAACCGATGCACTATTTTATGTATCTTTGTGTAGTCTACTTGTGTGCCAAGTTATACTGAAATCAGATCAAAACTGTAGGAGGAGTAGCATTTTAAAGGAATTTCACAGAAAATTCTATTTTTAGTAACCATGGCAACACCGGTCATCGAAATAAAAATCCGAAGCACTATTTTATGTATCTAAGAGTAGTCTACTTGTGTGCCAAGTTATATTGAAATCAGATCAAAATTGTAGGAGGAGTAGCGTTTTAAAGAATTTCACAGAAAATTCTATTTTTAGTAACCATGGCAACACCATTCATCGAAATCAAAAACCGATGCACTTTTTTGTGTATCTTAGTGTAGTCTTCTTGTGGGCCAAGTTATATTGAAATCAGATCAAAATTGTAGGAGGAGTAGCGTTTTAAAGGAATTTCACAGAAAATACTATTTTTAGTAACCATGGCAACCCGGTCATCGAAATCAAAATCCGATGCACTATTTTATGTATCTTAGTGTAGTCTACTTGTGTGCCAAGTTATATTAAAATCAGACTAAAACTGTAGGAGGAGTAGCGTTTTGAAAAATTGTTTACAGACAGACAGACAGACAGACAGACGGACGGACGACGGACGCATTACTATCGCATAAGCTCTTCTGGTCTCTGACCAGTAGAGCTAAAAATGTTTCTTTTCCTTCTGACCTTTAGGTTGACCCCGCAAAGGGATACAACTTTTGGAAAGTGTGGATTGGACTACTCAAATCTCACTGTGGAACGCGGGGAGGGAGACAGGTCCTTTGGATGAGACCGTATAAACCGAAGTCCAGTGTCGCAGTTGGTGCTGGCACTAATAAGATACCTCGCTGCCTAACAGCCTGAAGTGCAAAGTGTAGGTAAAACCAGAAGTCTCTGTTGAGACTGTAGCTCTACTGGTTTGTACTTATCAAAAATCAATTCCACTATTTTATGTATCTTTGTGTAGTCTACTTGTGTGCCAACTTATTTTGAAATCAGACAAAAACTGTAGAAGGAGTAGCGTTTTTAAGGAATTCCACAGAAAATTCTATTTTGAGTAACCATAGCAATACCGTTCATCGAAATCAAAAACAGATGCACTATTCTATGTTTCCTAGTGTAGTCTACTTCTGTGCCTAGGTATATTGAAAGCAGACCAAAACTGTAGAAGGAGTAGCGTTTTAATGGAATTTCACAGAAAATTCTATTTTTAGTAACCATGGCAACACCGTTCATCTAAATCAAAAAACGATGCACTATTCTTTGTATCTTAGTGTAGTCTACTTGTGTGCCAAGTTGTACTGTAAATCACTTTTTATTCGCAAGAACTTTATTTTCGCGTTATTACGCGAGACAGTGTGCTCGCGAAAATTTAATTCTCGCGTATAATAGTATTCCCTAAGATTATATAGACCAATAACCACAATTCGCGAAAATTTTGTCTCGCTAATTAAGAGTCGATGACTATCTCGCGAAAATAAGGTGTCGCGAAAATTTAGTGACCTACAATACTGAAATCAGACAAAAAAATTGTAGAAGGAGTAGCGTTTTAAAGAAATTTTACAGAAAATTCTATTTTTAGTAACCATGGCAACACCGTTTATCGAAATCAAAAAACGATGCACTATTCAATGTATCTTAGTGTAGTCTACTTGTCTGCCAAGTTATATTGAAATCAGACAAAAACTGTAGAAGAAGTAGCGTTTTTAAGGAATTTCACAGAAAATTCTATTTTTAGTAACCTTGGCAACACCGTTCATCGAAATCAAAAACCAATGCACTATTCTATGTATCTTAGTGTAGTCTACTTGTGTGCCAAGTTATACTGAAATCAGACCAAAACTGTAGAAGGAATAGCGTTTTAAAGGAATTTTACAGAAAATTCTATTTTTAGTAACCATGGCAACACCGTTCATTGAAATCAAAAACCGATGCACTATTCTATGTATCTTAGTGTAGTCTACTTGTGTACCAAGTTATACTGAAATCAGACAAAAACTGTAGAAGGAGTAGCGTTTTTAAGGAATTTCACAGAAAATTCTATTTTTAGTAACCATGGCAACACCATTCATCGAAATCAAAAATCGATGCACTATTCTATGTATCTTAGTGTAGTCTACTTGTGTGCCCAGTTATACTGAATTCAGACCAAAACTGTAGAAGGAGTAGCGTTTTAAAGGAATTTCACAGAAAATTCTATATTTAGTAACCATGGCAACACCGTTCATCGAAATCAAAAATCGATGCACTATTCTATGTATCTTAGTGTAGTCTACTTGTGTGCCAAGTTATATTGAAATCAGACCAAAACTGTAGAAGGAGTAGCGTTTTTAGCTCTACTGGTCAGAGACCAGAAGAGCTTATGCGATAGTAATGCGTCCGTCGTCCGTCCGTCTGTCTGTCTGTCTGTCTGTCCGTCTGTAAACAATTTTTCAAAATGCTACTCCTCGGCTCCTACAGTTTTGGTCTAATTTCAATATAACTTGGCACACAAGTAGACTACACTAAGATACATAATTCTGTGTATCGGTTTTTGATTTCGATGAACGGTGTTGCCGTGGTTACTAAAAATAGAAATTTCTGTGAAATTCTTTCAAAATGCTACTCCTCCTACAGTTTTAGTCTGATTTCAATATAACTTGGCACACAAGTAGACTACACTAAGATACATAATTCTGTGTATCGGTTTTTGATTTCGATGAACGGTGTTGCCGTGGTTACTAAAAATAGAAATTTGTGTGAAATTCTTTCAAAATGCTACTCCTTCTACAGTTTTAGTCTGATTTCAATATAACTTGGCACACAAGTAGACTACACTAAGATACACAGTTCTGTGTATCGGTTTTTGATTTCGATGAACGGTGTTGCCGTGGTTACTAAAAATAGAAATTTGTGTGAAATTCTTTCAAAATGCTACTCATTCTACAGTTTTAGTCTGATTTCAATATAACTTGGCACGCAAGTTGACTACACTAAGATGCATAATTCTGTGCATCGGTTTTTGATTTCGATGAACGGTGTTGCCGTGGTTACTAAAAATAGAAATTTCTGTGAAATTCTTTCAAAATGCTACTCCTTCTACAGTTTTAGTCTGATTTCAATATAACTTGGCACACAAGTAGACTACACTAAGATACATAATTCTATGTGTAAGTTTTTGATTTCGATGAACGGTGTTCCATGGTTACTAAAAATAGAAATTTGTGTGAAATTCTTTCAAAATGCTACTCCTTCTACAGTTTTAGTCTGATTTCAATATAACTTGGCACACAAGTAGACTACACTAAGATACATAATTCTGTATATTGGTTTTTGATTTCAATGAACGGTGTTGCTGTGGTTACTAAAAATAGAAATTTCTGTGAAATTCTTTCAAAATGCTACTCCTCCTACAGTTTTGGTTTGATTTCATTATAACTTGGCACACAAGTAGACTACACTAAGATACACAATTCTTTTTATCGGTTTTTGATTTCGATGAACGGTTTTGCCGTGGTTACTAAAAATAGAAATTTCTGTGAAATTCTTTCAAAATGCTACTCCTCCTACTAAGAACATAAAGAGACTTAATCAAGGATCATTATTCAATTTATTGCTGTTGAAAAGTTTCAATTTCCAACTGCTTAAGTACTTTTCTCTTCCTTTGCTATAAGTACAAACCAGTAGAGCTTCAGTCTCGACAGAGACTTCTGGTTAAGGAATTTCACAGAAAATTCTATTTTTAGTAACCATGGCAACACCGTTCATCGAAATCAAAAACCTATGCACTATTCTATGTATCTTAGTGTAGTCTACTTGTGTGCCAAGTTATACTGAAATCAAACTAAAATTGTAGGAGGAGTAGCGTTTTGAAAAATTGTTGACAGACGGACAGACAGACAGACGGACGGACGCCGGACGCATTACTATCGCATAAGCTCTTCTGGTCTCTGACCAGTAGAGCTAAAAAATAAGCTCTACACTGGTTCTCCATAAGAGTGAACAGCACATAAAACACACAAAACGTTGAAACTTTATTTTAAAAAAAAAACAAACAAAAAAACAAAAACAACGGGTATATAATGATTTTGTCTTCTCTATGGTTGCACGAAAATTTGCTATATCAATACCAGGAATAAATCCACAATACTTTGAAGTAATGTTTGTTTTCCCCTCACAGCTCAGGACGAATTTCATCAGAAGTTTTGTGTCTACGCGTAGGCATTTTTAGCCAGTCAGTAGCTAGAGGGGAACTAAACACTTTGAAAAAGATTTTTTACAGAAAAAAAAGTGCCACGCCACAGCATGATACGCCCGTCAAAAATTTACAATTTTCTTGAACAGTTTAGCGTGCAAGAAAATCAGGTCAACCTTGATTTTAAGATTTCCATGATTTTTCCATTCCTGAAAATATTTATCCATCCCCTGTGATGTAGGCGTTAATTATAATAAATATTACATCACTGATAGATTTCTATGCTGGTTGTATTAGACCTTGTCAAATGCCCATCATATTAAACAATATCAAATTAGTCTTAACACCTTAATCTATACCAAATTAATTTTGAAAAGAAAAGGCTGGCCATCAAATGACATATGCTATAAACTGACCAGCAGTTCTTCTGTCTAATCCCCAAAGGATACAGATAACAGACCTGTTTACTCTTACGATTTCACCGTATTTTCTATGGATTTTTAGTCTAAAATACGTCTCACGTTTTGCCATTATGAAAATACGGATATCGGAAATTCGTTAGTTTGGAATTTAAAGGTTAAGTTTTCGTTATGGTTTGTCTTAGTTTCACCCTTTTAGTCGCTAAATAAGAGAAAGATTTCAAACACATAAGCGATATCTGGTTGCCAAAACGCTGTGGTATTATGGAATGACTCGTACATGTACCTTGTTGTTAAATCATGTTTTTGTAATCAGAAAAGCAGTTTTTCTCATTTAATGGATGTTAAATTGATGGAGAGTGAAATCTTACTGGCAAATGCCAAATCTCACGGACAAATCTAATAAAAAATACTGAGAGACAGCGTTATGGGTAAACAGGTCTGAGATAAGACTGCTTGATCAGATAGCCTTCCAACACTGAACTTCTTAATCTTGTCTACTCATTACTACCAAGAGATGAATGGGTCTGCATTATCAACCCTAAATTTTTTTTTAAACATATAAAATACTCAAAGAATTTTTTTTTTGGTTGAGATTTAATGTCCGACAGTTTTTTTTTATGTAATTCATATGGACATACCGATTCCATCCCATCCCATAAAATTAGTTTTTAAATTAATATTTTATAATATCAGATTAGTCTATTATGCAATATCAAATTAGTTTAATTACTTTCCATCAAACTCATTTTAAAACTTAGGTTAGCCAACAAGAGCTTTTTTAATCCAACAGGCTTAACCATTTGCCCAATACTCAAGGGATATAAATAGCACCGATGCTCTAGCTGCCAGTTAGCTCCTCACACTAAACTTATTAATCTCTCTCTAATTTGACATGCAATTTTCTGTTATCAAAATTCTTCTTGACCAGTGCTTGATAATTACACTCAAGGGAGAGGTAGGATTTCTCTAACATACATTATATTTTTTATAGATTGCTCTCAAGATTATGCTTTAAAAAATAAGTATTTTCTTGATTTAACACTTTTTAATAAGGACAGTGCAATACTCTTACATTATTTGGGATGTGAAAATGAAAAGTAATAAGACACAATTTTTTTCTTTAAATTTCACTGAAATTAAAGGTCACAGTGACCTTGAAATGGGTCGCAACACACCTTCTACCTAAGATGCATAAACCAGCCAAGTTTGGTGATTGTAAGACTTATAGTTTTCTAGTTATGGGCCTTTAAGGATTTTTCCATATTTGGCTATATCTTCTTAATTAAAGGTCAGAGCGACCTACTTTTTGTGCGCGACACACCTTCTTCCCAAGATGCATCAGATGACAAAGTTTGATAAACCTAGACCTAATATTATTAAAGTTATGAGCCGGAAATGAAAAAGCTAACAGACGGACGGACACGAAGCCTATAACATAATACGTCCCGTCTTAAGACGGGCGTATAAAAAGAAGATAGAAAGAACAAATTATTATTCATAAAGCAAGGTCTCATCATTGTGTTCTATATTTCTTTTCCTTTTATTTGTATTCTCGTTTTGAAAAACAATGAAGTACATTGAAGTGGTAAAATTTTTCGTTTGAATGGAAAGTTTGGGTGTTTCTAATCGATTATAAATAGTTTCCTAATTTACAGGTCAATTTCTCTTAGAAAAAAAGGAGAGAAATATTTGTCGGAATACTTAAAGACACACCACTGTTCGCGACAAGCAACATGAGCTACACCACAGGAGTTCGCATACCTATCAATTTTGGCGAAATTTTCGGTAAATAAAAAAGATACGTAATACCTATAATAGTAACACAAGGAGTGCAACCGTTGTCCGCGACGCCGTGACGTCACGTCACGGGCGGTCCATTTACACAAAAGGAACCAAAAAAACCCAATCATACACAATTAACCAGAGATTACGATATTACGTTTAGATACGAGTACAAGAACTTGTACCTCCCCGTTTTAAATTTTCTTGAATGTCTACTAACTTGTCTCTGGTTTCTTTTCGCATATGACCTCAATCATCTAGATAAGCATTTCAGGCAGTTTTGTTCCTTTTTGGGTAAGTGGACGCACCCGTGACGTCACGTCATGCCGTCGCGGACAACGGATATTTGAGCGAAGTTGTGGAGTAATGTCACCGCTGCTGCTGTAAAACATGCGTTTGAAATCATATACATTAAGAGCCATGAAGAATGGTCCCTTCCAAAAAAGATTGGTTTGTGTTTTATAATTTTCGATTGAAGATTAATTGTACGACAGCCTTGATATTAAGCGAGGGGTTCCCAGCCAATCCCAGGTGACCTAAAATGCGTTGCACTCCTTGTGTTATTATTATACGTACTATTACGTATTTTTTTTATTTAATGAAAATTTCGGTATAATTGATAGGTACGCGAACTCCTGTGGTTACACTGAAATGAAGATTTTTAAAGTTGTTAGAGAGTCGCGTCTGTAAATTCTGCTGCGAATTTGTACATAATTATGAATTAATTATGTTTATATGACCATAACACATGTATCAGTCGAACACGTGCTCTCTGGGTTATTTTGTAGACTGTCAATGAGATTGGCTATTATATTGATGGAATACAATGTATCTGTTCCGCGGGTATTCTGTCGTCTCAAGCCACTGTTCGGAGTCTCCATATGGGGCTCTCTCCAGAATAAGAGAGGATCGTACATTTTGGCAGTGGTTGTTGAGGATGCAGGTATTCGAGTGAATCATGTGACTGATTTTTTCCTATTTAAAGAAATGGGCGTGTCATGATACAATGTATGATACAGATACACCAAAAGTTTCCATTCCAACACTTCAATACCTTTCATTGTATTTCGTTTTCATAGTCTTTTGATTGGGGTTGTATACATGTATTTAGTTTTTATGGACAATACCATAATTTCATAACTCTTCATTTACCTCACAAATGCATGAAAAAGGAAAAAATTTCGTTCTGAGGTTAATTACGTTTAATCCAAAAAAGTATTATGTTCAATGAAATAAAATTCTTCCTTAGGTACGACGCTTTTCTGATATAAAAACATGGAAAACACAGCACGATCCTGTTAACCAATCGTCTTTCTTTGTCTGCCAGTACCTGGAATGTAATGTATTCTGCTATTTGAAAAAAAAAAATTATATTATAAAAACGTATGCCATGAAAATAATACATTAATGATTTGTATTATCTGCATCTGAATTGTACCTTTGATGTACTTGAATTTTCTTTCACCCAAATAACTCTGTTGTACTGGCATTTTCTTCTCGTATCATAAAACTCTGAATGAGAAACAGAGAAATATGAATGATAACAAACTCAGAATTTGTTGTCCTAAATTCTTATTACTGAATTTACCTTAATCTATGATCTATAGTTTTTTTTACAAAGAGAGATCCGTTCTTTTCTTACTAGTTATCGTTTGTATGCTTCCAGGATCAGTTTTTCGTTTTGTCTCAATCTTTTGCTGCAAAGCAACACGATTTGATATCAGATACATGTATTTAATAATCATATTTTCTACTTTTCTTTTCTCGTTTGTTTGAGTGTGATTTCTTATCTTAAGTACCTCATGATTGAACTTCAGTATTTTTCTGTGGATCTCTCTTAATTGCCTTTTCTTTCTTTTAGCGTCGAGATGTTCTATAATAAAACAAATGGTACATAATTCTAATAAAACACTGGATTGATTTTAAGAAATATATGGTTATCCCGTACTTATCATATTAAAACCATATTCTATATGTTTCATGCACTTGGCTTAATAACGGCTGATGTTTCTTTTGTCTTCGATTTCCCTCTGCAAAAAAGATCAACACATTTTAATTATTTTAATAACAAGTGGAATAGGAGAGTACTTTAAACTAATAATTAAAAAAAAAATGCGTAATTATTTTTTTTTCTTTACCATTCCTTTCTCGTGGATTCTCTTTAATATTTTTTGTGGGTTCAGAGGTTTCCCTTCAATTTTTGTCTGCAAACAAAGAAAATGTCTTTTTGAACATCTCCACTATAAAAACACGTATAAAACTAGAACTGTCCAATAGGGACAAATACCCCCGCTGGGTTTTTCAGAGTAGGTGCAAAGTCACAAATATTTATGGATCTATTCAAGAGAGGTATCACTATTTTCTTAGAAACAATTTGAGAGCTCATTATATATTTTTTTAATTAATGAAACTGAGGTGCAACCAAATAAAACATCAATACATTGTAACAGTTTTTTTTTTTATTTCACTGAAAAAATAAATTGCAACTATTTGTCATGATACTCTGCAAATTGATTGTTGAAAAAACATTATACAGAATCAAATTAATCTATATAAATTTATATCAAATTCATTTTAAAAATAATAAAGTGCAGTCAGCCTCAGCATGATACTCCCATCAAATATTGTTCATTCAATTATTATAAACAGTTTAGAGTGCAAGAAAATCATGTCAACCTTTAAAGGGATTTGCGCAATTTTTCCATTCCTTATAATAATTGTTTAAACATCTCCTGTGGTGCAAGCTCTAATTATAACAAATAATCATCAACTGGTTGCATTATAGCTTGACAAATGCCCCTCCTCCACAAACATACACATATGCACATGTCTTTCATGTGGGACATGATGATCTGAAATTGGTCACTTGATATTTTCAAAAAAAAAAAAAAAAGAATATCAATTTAACTAATATGTCTTAAAAACTTGATCTATACCAAATTGATTTTAGAAATAGGAGACTGGCCATCAAATGTCAAATGCTATTGAAACTGACCAGCAGTTCTTCTGTCTAATTCCCAAAGGACACAGATAAAGCTCCTTGGTCAGAGATATGCTCTAACAGAAATGATTGAGACAGCTTAAGCTTCCCTACATAGAACTCATTAATTAATCTTTTACTGGATGCATGCCCACTAATTCCTATCAAGGGATGAATGGATCTTAACCTTTTCCTTTGTAGTGCAAACAAAATGCATTATTGCAAAATGCATTATTGCATGTGTCATTCTGAAATTAAATCTGAAAACATTTTGTATAAATTTGTTACAAAGATTTATACTGAAAAAAAAATTGTGTAATCTTGATGCATCATTTTGAATAAGGTTCCTACATGATTCTTAAGATTTGTAGGGACTATCTAACAAAATTTATTTTTTTTTAAATACTTGATTTATTTGCATTTTATATCATACTTAAAGTTTCAATCTGAAATCAATGTGGAGAATGAGCATGCTGATTCCAATCCCCCCACCCCACCCCCACATAATATAATTAGTTTTAATTATACTATACAATATCAATTAAGTTTTTTATACAATTTCAAATTAGTTTATTATACAATATCAAATTAGATTGAAGTTGCTTTTTCTCAAATTCATTAAATAAGTTAGGCTAGTCACTAGAACTATTTACGGCTCATTCCTTAGCCCAGTTCCCAAGAGACAGTTAACAAATTCTTGATCACAAATGTTCTTCAAGTTAGCTCCTTACACTAAACTAATTAATTTCTCTCTAATTTGACATGCAATTTTCTGTTATCAAAATTCTCCTTGACCAGTGCTTCATAATTATACCCTTGGGAGAGGTAGATTTTCTCTTATAAAATAACATTTGTTATGGATTGCTGTAAAGTATATAATAAAAAAAAATATTTTCTTAATTTAAAGCCGCTTGGTCCGATTCTAATCGCTAAAAAATATATTCGTTTTTCTTCTGGAAAAATAATTGTCCATAAATTGTTTCACCTTTTGTGAAATTATATCCCCAAAGTCTTTTTCTTTTAAAAGATATCAAAATTCAAAAGTTAAAAAAATAATTTTTGTTAGGTCACACAAAAAATAATCTTATGTTGATATCACGTGAAATCCCCTTCGAAAAATTAAATTTATCGCTTACATGTATATCTCATGAAGAACGAACCTGAGCATTTTTTTTCACAACGAAGTACTTATACCTGTACACGGACAATTGTTTAGCCTTCGTTACTAAAATTCCTTTAAAAAATATCTGATTTTCCTTTATTCTTTAAATATGCATATTGATATAAAAATTACTATGGATTATATATTCCATGACTTAGACTTCTACTTACGGAAAAAAATGGTCGGGTTTGAATTATCTTCATAATAAGATAAAAGCAATAAGTTTATCATTTTTCAAAGGTGACTTCACAACAGATCTTAACTTCCTGTCAGGAACTTCTGTTTGTCAATAAGGTTTTGATCTATGGTTTCCTCGTAAGGATTGTTGTAATAAACTATAAAATCAATCTTATAATTTATTTTTATATCTTATCTACGTAATGACGTACTTTTATTGTGTAAGATAATATGTGCCTGTTGCGGATCAAGCGGCTTTAACATGTTTTAAATAGGGATACTGCAACATTCTTACATTTTTGGGGATTGTTTAATTCAATAGTAAAAGACAGTTATTTTTTTTAATTTCACTTTAATTAAAGGTCACAGTGACCTTGAAATAGGTCATGACACACCTTCTACCCAAGATGCATAAATTGGCCAAGTTTGATGATTGTAAGTCTAATAGTTTTCTAGTTATGAGCCAAACAAAACAACAAAATAAAAAAGAAAAAATGCCTGTGAAATGCAGAAAAATCAACCAATCATGATGAAAATACCAGGTGCACACCTTCATATGGTGAATAATAAGTGTACAAATTTTCAGACAAATCCATCCAATAGTTTCTGAGAAATGGTCCGGACAAAATCTTGTCTACAGACAGACGGACAGACGGACATGGTGATTCCAATATACCTCCCTAAACTTCGTTTGCGGGGTATAAAAATTTCAACTTCTTGTTGACAAATCATGTTTTTGTAAGATGTGTAAATGTCGAGATTGAGAGACCACCATATATTTTTTTCTCACCAGTGCATTATGAGAGCACCATAGCTATTCCTCTGCTTTGAGTGGACTGTGGGCTGAGGGTGGCAGCCCATCACAGGACTGAGGGGGGCAGATCCTGTAGAGTTCTTCATGGAGGATACTCCTGGTGCTGAGCATATGCAGGTATTAACCTTAGAGAAAAGTGTACTTGAATATTTCAAGTTTAAGTTTTAGTAATTCATTTAAAAAGGTCTTGCAATGTATTTCTTTTCTGCTTTATATTTTAGAGCAAGTGGAAATATTGGAGCACATTTTCCTTTGCATTACTGGAGTAAAGCACTTATGCAGTATGAGAGGATTTAAACTATTCCTCTGCCTTGAGTGGACTTGGACACAAATATGGCAGCCCAACTGAGGACTGAGAGGGTCAGATCTTGTCGAGTTCTTTATGGGTGATACTCGTGCTGCTGAAGGGATGCAGGTACTTAATCCTAACAAAAAGAGTACTGAATATCAATCATTTGATCTTCAAATTACAATGTTTTTATTTTTTTTTTACAGACAGTGGAAGTATTGGAGCAACTTTTCTTTTGCATCATGGAGTGAGCGTCCCTGCTGACCGGTCACACCCGCCGTATGCTCCTTGTCATGATCAGGAAATAACGGAAAAATCTGTCGTCAATTCAGGGTTTAAATAATGGACTAACAATTGGTATGAAAAACGTCAGTCAGCATTTGACTCGGTGATAAATTGTAGTTGATGACAAGGTCATTGTACATGTATGGACCACAGAACTTACAAAATGATGACTTTAAACGAGACTGTTGATATTCGAGTTCAACTTTCTTGTCAATAATTAACCTCGTTTTAGAAATTGTTCATACGTAGAGCATGCTCTTGCTTATCGAATCAACTGAGATATATACACTCCGTTTGCAGGTGATGAAAGTATATTGCTGCATAAGTAAGAGAAGTTGACGATAGAAAAATTAAAGTCATCACGTTTATCATATAGCTTGGTTGTCAGGTAACCATTAATGTCTTTTTCAAGTAATATATCAAAGTATGAAACAGATGTGTCAGACTCTGTCGTGTCTTAATCTCAAGCTCTCCTGGATATATGGTATCGACGTAGGAATGGAAATTACCACTTGAATGTTAATTGACAATGCATCATCGATATATCTGAAAGTCGAGTTGAAGGCAATACCAATATCCTCTTTTTCATCCATAAAATTTTGCATAAATTCTGCTTCATGGAAATACAAAAATAGGTCTGCTAATAACGGGGCGCAATTGCTACCCATGGCCATTCCAATAGATTGTTGGAAGACCTGGTCTCTAAAACCACATAGTTAAATTTCTTTTCGTTTTCATAATATTGCTTATGTTAAGCGTAAAGTTTAGCGCATTTATTTTTGTGTGCTTTGGGCAAGGTATTTAAATCCCGTCCTAGGCCGTTTTGGTCATTCGAGTTTGTACTCAGCTATAAATAGCAAATAATACCATGAATATTGATGTCGAACGAGAAGAAATTGCACGTGAAAGAGAACCACCCAGGGAGAACTCTACGGATAAAAACATTACAATAGACGAGGCTTTAAGTCTCTTTTCTTGAAGACTAAAGACGGTTTTAAGGGACGAAAGGGCCAATTTTAGACAGGAATTAGAGAAGCAAGTATCCGATATCAGGCGTGAATTGGTGCTCAGGAAACCGGACAGTAAAAGCTCCTTTCATTTCAAATATTTCGGTTGCAAAAACCAGTTTGACTTTAAGTCCGAAAGAATAGACGAATTACAGCTGGCAGATTATTTTAATTTCGGTAGGATTGAAGAGGCTCGTGAAATTGTGAGACAGGCTAAAGATAAGTTATATATTTCTATATATATACTAAAGTGTACAGACTTTCTCCTGTAGCACAAGATTATTTTAATGAGATGGAGGAAAAAGTACGCTTCGGCGTGCTTGAAAAGTCTTCGGTCATGGTTGTAGACAGCAGCGATGAGCAGTGCCGAAGAAATGGAATCCATTAAGAGTCCTCTTGGATCTAAATACATGGATCAGTTAGGTCGTTTGACACTAATTCTCCATGTATTTACATCCGTCTTGCAACAGATACTGGGAAGGACGGCTGGAAGCATTCAAATTCCCCTTGAAATTCCCCTGGCAAGGATTGAAGGAGCAAAGGGTCTTCTGGACTACATCGTAAAACAGAACGAAATGATTTTAAATGTAAGTTCCTTTTTCATACATGTCAAAATGCTTACAGTTGAACTTCCATATCTCAAATACAATGTCTTTGGTACCATATATCTTTTAGTCATTTTGAAGTCCCAACCAATTTTTCTTGATGTATTTTACCATTAATATGTTGAACCCACAGTTATCATGTAGTTTTTTTCCTAGGTCCCACTGAGTTTGAGATGATGAAGTTTGACTATACATATTGATTTATCATACATGTCTTATTCTGCTATCTGCATTTAAAAAGAAATGAAGTTTCAAGTTTTGCATAAACTGTATTGTAATGCTAGTATATGTAGTCCATATATATTTAAGAACTATATTTTTGACTTCATTACCTTCTATTGCAAGAAAATGCTATACTAGTACATTTGACTACAACAAATGGTAGTATTGCTTTTCTTCTCTGACCTACATTTATTTATGTGTTGTATTTTTCAGGCCCTCTTCCCGGGACAGTCAGAATATAGTGGTGGTCATCAAAGTAAAACCATACCAAATGGTTGTCCTATCTGGAACTTTCCGGACCTCTTAAGGAAAGTTATGTGTGATAATGGGCCAGTATTTCCCCTGAGACAGGCCTACAAGTCTAGGATTAAAGGGAAAATAATAACTAGCTCATTTGCCATTACTATACTTGAGGAGGTGGCAGACTAAGGCTTTAGATCTTTTAAAAGAGCAAAAATTTCCAAGGGTAAACCTGTTGTTGTGTTTCTTAAGGAGATTCCAACCTCAGTAAATCAAACTGCATTGACTTGAGCTTAGGATTTCCTTTGCATTCTATAAGCATCAATTTTTTTTACCAGTTTCCTTTTGGACTGGATTTCACATTCTTGAACATCATCCGAAAGCCAATCTTGCACACGCTGCCCAAGTGAATGAGGATCCTTCTGATGGTCACCAGGATCAGACCAGTCTAGAAGAAACTGGAAGCTCTCTATGATGATGGAGAAATATTATGAGTGATTCCTATTATGTAAAATTGTAGAAAATGCTCTGAAAATGTACAAAAGTAAATCCTCAACCCCTTTCCAAATTATCCTATTATTTAGAATCAGAATCAATTATTTCACAGAGCTTGGCTTATTAAAAGTTTGAAACAAATGTTATTAGATCAGTTTCCACAAAATTTGGAATCAAACTGCAATGATTCTTCAAAAGATGTGACATATAGATAACTTTGGATGTCAATTTTATGTAGATAGCGTCTTAAGTAATTACGAGAAGCAAATTTTAGCTAGGTTGAGAAAACCAAATCATAAACTACCAATTGAAATGGGAAGATGGGAAGGTACTGAAAGAGTTTACAGAATATTTTTTTTTTTTTTGTAAAAAAGATGTTGGTGATGAATTTCACGATATTTTTTGCTGTAATAATTTCAGTTGAAAGCAAATTGTATATTCCCAAAATATTCTGTTTCAAGACCAAATGTTATCAAGTTTCATGAATTGTTTTCTTCCAAAAATGTTGGGCTACTAAGTAAACTTTATTAATTTATAAAAATTGTAAACCAGAGTCAACCCTCCAGGTTAACAACATTTATATATACAATTATTACATGGAAATATTTAAGAAATAAACAACGTTATTCAGTGAACATGGTTATGAATAGCAATTGCTCTGCTGGCATATTCCATGATGCGCGCTAGCGCATCATTGAAAATAAGACAGCAGAGCTATTGCTATTCATAATGCCATGTTCACTGAATAATCGTTGTTTATTACTTATATTTGCATTTTTTGATGTTGTCCAGAATATCAAAGGAAATCCAGGCTTACATAAAACCCCGCCAGTTCGCACATGTCTAAGAATATCCTAAATGCATCTTCATTTTTTTTTTAAATATTCGTACTTGCATCAATTATGCACTCATGCTATTGAACCGTTCATGTGTAGAAATTCTCGAATCTTTAACCGGTGAAATAATTTCTTGTACATTTTTTTTCAATTCCTCCTACCAAAGCCATGTTGTCGACTTATGCGTGAACGAGTTAACATTACCATGTAAACAATTTAGATATTAACCTGTACAATAAGCGATTCTCATTTAAGTTAAATTTTAATTCATTACTTTCAAGTTTTTCTGCATGATTGATCTAAGGAATGTATTTCTTGAAATAAATCAAAACTTAAAGAAATAACACTAATAAAGGAAATGAATAAAAATAGTACGACCTTTCCGAACCAATACCAGATCATAATTTTCAAAGATGTACGTATAGAATCGAAAATTCCGGATTGTCAAGGAATTATTACCTGATGCAAATAAATGTGTCTTTTTGAAGACAGAAAATCTTTTATAAAGTAAGCAGTGCAAAAAATAATGACATTTAGTTTTATTTTTCACCGGGAAATGTTTTCATGATTACTTGTGAATCCCTCGTGAACCTTACATATGGAATGCAGCATCTTGGCAGCTGGACAAAGATGTTGGTGTAACTTGATACATATGATGTTTCTATGATATCTCATCTTCTGCCAAACCTTGGGAGGTGGTCAGTCAAAATGGAAACGAATGGGTGGGGTTCCCTTCTATTAAATTAACCGTTTAAAATGAAGCTATGGGGCAGTAATAATTATTCTGATTCGGTTTAATTGAATGCTCTTGGGATTTTAGTATGAACAAATCTTGGAACACCGTGGCTCTAGACTTATTAATTATATCAGGTTCTTTGTTGCAGGGGTTTTCTACCGTGAAGTTAACCTTATAAGAACTAGGGCGGTTAAAATGTGTTCTTATACAAGAAATTTTGAATAAACACGAATAATTAAAACAATATATTAAAAGTCAAATTTTGCAAAATTAATGAAACAATCGTTTGACCATTTTCCCATGTTTTTCATGTACAGTGTATACAGAATGTAGAAGAAAAATATTATGAAACAATCTCCGACAGTTTAATCATAAGCTTTTGAATATGATTTTAATAAGATTTCCTATTCTTTTTTTTCTCTTTCAGATGGCTAAATAAAATAAAAAATATGTATAAACCTAAGAGAAAAATTTAAAACACACAGACAAGTATGGAATAGTGTTGTCATATAAAAAAATATCAAGGAAGGACAGAGATAAAAAAAATCACACAAGAATCAAAATTAACTTATTGATCATGGCCTAGCTACAGGCTTTTCTTGGGTAGAGGCAACAAAGTCCTTAAGAGTTGTGAATCTGCAGAAAACAAAAATACCTTAAACGCTTTGAACATATCAGAGATTTCACGTAAAAAATGCTCTGAAAATTTAAAAAGTCAAGATAAACAAAAAAATCCCACAGGTTAAGACACTATTCGATTGTCTAAATCCTTAAATCGTTCTTGAAAAAGTGATTGACATCCTTTGGGTAAGGTTAATGCATCATACCACACCTTAACATGCCCATCCAAATGAAAAAGGAAATGTAGCGCAGCGTCGGACTTGGCCGTGCGGTATGTGTAAGTAATTTTTTTTATATTGATGACGCTCGTAAATTATTGTGCATTGTTTTGAATTTTAAAAATTAAATAACTTATAATCTATACTTAAATATTCTTGCTAGCACTTGGAAATGTGGCGCCAAAAAAATGTAGCTTCTGTCCATAAACGTGTTAAAATTCAGAATCCACATATTTGACGTTATAATGAAATTAGCTTAACGTCAGGCTGGTCTGCGCGCACTATCTGCAACATTTAAATTCCCCAATTTTTATAAAATATTTAAATCCATTAAAATAAAAATTAAATCATTCTGACTTTGTTTTTCATAAGAAATATTTTAATACACAATAGATTTATATAGAACCATTTATTTTAACAAAAGCGTCATTGTCC
>NW_026939909.1:0-9718 GCF_032062105.1 Saccostrea cuccullata
TCAATCTTTTAAAATCCAATCAAATCTTAGATACTATAAATATTTTCAAAACACGAAAACAAACAACACCACGTGTTCCGATACCCAATTATAAATATATTTAAAAATGTACAAAGTACATGTATCTCAATTTTTACATAGTGACGATTAATTTTTATATAATTGAGTTAGCACAAAAACACTTCATATTCATATTAAAATGTATGCACCCCAAATATCATTTAAAATTTCTTAATAAAATAAGAAAAAAAGATGTTAAATACACCAAAATTCTTTTTAAGAAAGATCGAAAATTACTTTTGATAGAAAAGTGAAAACTGCAATCTTTTAATCGAAGAACAACTTTAAAACCGGATGGGAAGAGTATGGTTTTTTTTTTTCCCTTTGGATTAAGGACAAAGGAAACCAACAATATAGTATCAAAAATCCTGAAAATGTCAACTTGATTAAGTTTTATTTATAACTATAAAATGCCTAAGTTAAATTGCACCGATTTTCATTTAATGTTTCACAAAAATGGAATTTGAGTATATTTGACAAAGAATTGTTTAGATAAAGACGGATGGTTTTGGATTTTGAACATCTTATAAACTTTACATATTCTTAATATTTTTAAATGTTTATGAGTTATATTATTAATTTTAAAACCAAAATGGCTTAAATTAATTTTTTATCTTAAACAAGGCATCAATATATTTTCTTTCAATCTGGATTTCTGAACCGTGTTTGTATCAATGATTTGCTAGATTAAAAATAAAAGGTAGCAAACTTTTGTTTTATAATACTGGTTTACCAAAAAGTGGTAAGATTGAACTAAATCCTACTCATTTCAATGACGTATCCCATTTAGTTGATTTAGTTGATTTCTCAACAGCAGAGCAAGCCCAATTGGTAGGATTTTTTTTATCTTTTGATTGACAACAATTATACCGTATCAGTGGAAATTTTAGCGAGACGCAAATTTTGCGATTTGCCCTAAAAAAAACTGGTAATTTATTTTTAGTGAGATCTTATTTTAGCGATTTTAGAATGCACATTAAAGAAGTTATAACATGTAAAATGCAATTAAATGTTAGCGATACATTGTATTCAATTTTAGCAATCTCGGCACTCTTGCTCATAATGCTAAAATTAAATCCTCGCTTAAAATTCTATTTATACAGTATGAATTCCACATCATATAATTCAATACTATGGAGAGTATATTGGTAAGCTGTAACAAGGACAAAATGTGTATTTTTTATTTTTCGAAGAAATTTCACCAAACAATATTTTGCAGTTCAGGATATTGTTATACAGCAAAAAAAAAAATAGTCCGGAAAAAGGACAACTTGTTCTTTTGTAAATAAACCTGATATTACAAATCGTTATATGAAAAATTCACATTAAAAAGAGATTTGAACACCAGATTTGTATATAAAGATAATTAACTGTCTCAGTGATTTGCCATGATATCACATTTAACGAGACAGTATGTTAATAGCAGTTTCATTTTACAGGCTTCCTATTAAAAAGTTAAAAAATATCATGTTTCCCTTTGAACTTCACGATGTTTATTTAATTTTTGTTACATTCGGATATCAGAATTATCTTTCTGTCTTTTTTCCACTTTCTTTCCGTTTTGATTTATACACTGCGTTTTATTTCTTGTTTTTCACTTCCTTCTTTATCTTCGTTTTTAATTAACTGTTTTTTGGTTTCTGTAAAAGTTTTTATTTTCGAACAATGGGAATATTTTAAAAGCTTTCGGTATTGTAAAGGTAAATTTATAAATATTATAGGAAATTTTAAAAAAATTTTAACAATGGACATTGATAAACTATATTGTTTGTATATGTTTTAAAATTGGTGTCATATATGAACATGCAATTTCTGTAGCAAGTGTTTAACGTGAAGCTTTAAAATTTCTTCCTTGTCGAATTGAATTTGTGCAACTTTTATTTATGGTAAATGAAATTTCCTGGATATCACACATGCTTTTGTTAGTCCTCTACCGGGAAATTGGAGGAGATTAAAGTTTCCCTTTGCCTCTGTCCGTCTGACTGTCTGTCCCCCTTTTAATTCGGTCTGCGTATGTCTGCCCCGCATGGTTTTCCGCACTTTATATTTATCAAATACTTCTTATCAATAAAATCTTAGATAGGCAAATTTGTACTGTGTGTTTCCCGCAGAGAAAAGTATCTAAAATTTTGTTTTTTTTCCCATGACTCTCTTAAACAATTTTTTTTATCACAAGTTAACTTGATTAAATGCATTTGTGTATCATCGTAGGTATAGAAAAAACATGTGCGACTTTGTTCCCTGTAAATACCTCTAATCATGTAAAGTTCACCCTGATTTGGTTACTCATTCCGAATAAAACAAGAAATTGAAAATTCTTCCTTTAGCTGTTTGATATATGTGTTGCAATTTCAAAGACTAGATGCTGTCATGAGACAGTAATACCCGCACTATGGTGTTTGACTCTAAATACACACTCCTTCATATTGGACTTTCCAAGGAAAAATCAAAATAATTCTATATTCGTCAAATTGAACATAAAATTTTCAGGTGACCATATGATCTATGAGCCTCACATATGTATTTTGAATACTTAATTCATTACCAGTCTGAAATAACAGAATTTAATTAATGATTGAAGTAAATTACTTAATTAGATTCAGATAAATATTTTGCCCATAATTTGGAACTTTTTAAATTTACTTTCTAACACATTTTATTTTAGTACAAAGCGTTTTGATAATTTATCAAAATGTGCAAAATTATTTTTTAATTGGTCGGGAAAAAACCCCATTTAAAATAAAACCCGATTATTATGCCTATCTCTCTCTCCCCCCCCCCCCCCCCCCCACACACACACACACACACTCTCTCTCACTCTCACATTTTTTAAAAATAGACCTAGATGGCAAAGTTATGTTAAAACATAGTTTATTATGATAGTTTGAAATTTGTTCTTGTACTAAACAGTTTTACGTGTGAACATCTTATTTTCTACATTCACATTGGGTTTGCGTCACCCATTATCATATTTATAGATATCACCTCTCGGCACACCTGGGGCCATTCATACTGGCAACGGAATCAGCAAAGGTTTGTCAAAATGAGATTATTTAGCACATGTATGCTGACGATGCAGTGTGGTCAGTTAAAATCATTTGTGTTTTAATTGGATTATATGGATTATATTTCATGAATTCGTTGTCACGACCTATGACATTAGGTAAGTACAAGATTTAGTATAGATTGCATAAAAATAAATAAATGCAAATGGTTAGGTTGAAGTTCAAAAAGGGTCAAAGATCATCGCATGCCACAGTCCACAAATTTCACATTGTCAAGTTATCTCCCGTTGCGGACATTCAGTATATACAGGCGCAGATCCAGAATTTTTTTTTTCAGAAAGGGGGGAGGGGGGGGTGTCACACCTCAGTCAAAAAAATCAGCCCAAGATTTCCTGAGAAGCAAATAAAAAATAATAATAAAAACAATGATGGTGGAGTCCCTGTTTTCTAAGGGGGAGGATGTCCAAAGTCATTTTTTTTCTCTACATACAAAAGTCTTATTTAAATAACTGCTAATTCCAGGGGGGGGGGGGTGTTATTCCCTAGCCACTGACTCCCTGTCCCTGAAATGACAATTGATCTTATGACTCCATAATAGTAGAAAATTTTTTCATTTGACTATATATACATATTTTGTTTCCTATGTTTATGTATGTTTGTCTGTCCACAAAAACTTTAACCTTGCCCATTAGTTTTAAGTGGATTGGGCTATACACATGGCTTCAATATTTCATAGGTAAATTTCTTTTGGCAAAACCTTTTAATGGGTACCACCAATTTTGACCTCTTGATCTCTTGACCTTGGAGTTTGACCCACTTTTCAAGAAAAATACCTTAAACTTGGCCTAATTTTTGAACAGGTGGTGCTAGGACTTTCATGCTCTAACATGTGTAATCATTTGAACTTTCAACAGGTATAATTATTTTTGACCTAGACCTTAGAGTTGAACCCAATTTAACTTTAACCTTGGCAATAATTTTTGAACAGGTGAGGAAGTTCTAGGGATTTCTCTCTTTTTTCACATGTGTATTCCTTGTGAAAAGATTTCCCTTTGATACCAACAATTTTGACCCTTTGACCTTGACCTTGGAGTTTGACTTACATTTGAGAAACTTCAACCTTTGCAAAAAGCTGCCATAACAGTTGCTGTCACAACAAACAAACAAATTACTAAAAAAACTCAGTATACATGTACATATTTTATATTCAACAGATATACATCTGGTCATATTCTAGTCTCCCTTGAATGAGACATGGTGATATAAATTTTTAAAAATGATTATGATAAGAGTTGAAAAGGTTGTGCATATTAAAATATACTAAGCTCTCGGATGAATTAGATATACCAGATTAGATATACCAGTTTAGCTTAATTTTGCTACCCAAAGCACCTTGATTAACTATTTATAAGCATACTGTTTTCTGAAATGTACTGATTTCTGTTGTCCATCTGTTTGTCTGCAAACTTTTCACATTAACTTCTTAAGAACCACTGGGCCAATTTCAACCAATTTACATTTAAATATGCAGGGGACTTTTTCCCAAAATAAATCTTCTTCTCAAGAACAGCAAAGACATTTATTGTCCCCATTTTGCTAAGGTAGGGTACATTAAATCTCATTTGTTTATCAATCTGCCCATCTGTCACAATAAATTTAACCTTGCAATTGGTCATCATGGTCATATATTTTAATGAGAAGAGACAGGACTTTTATATTAAACATGTGTATTAGTATTAAATGGGACAATACCATTCTTTAAAAACACTATGATTTTTATTACCCATGACCTTGAAGTTTGACCTAATTTCATAAACAAATTAATTGCTTTGAATTGGTCATTTTGAAAGATAAATGAAAGGGCATTCATATTACCTGTGATAAGACCTTTCCAAATGTATCATGACTATTTGACTCTGTGACCTTGACCTTGAAGTTTAACATAGTTTTCATTAATGTTGTATTTCCTTTTCATTGAGAAGAGATTCGAATTTCACATTTCAAGTGAACATTACCCATAACAAGATGTTTCCCAACATGCTATGATTTTTTACCCCTTGACCTTGATGTTTTAACAAAATTTCAAAAGAGTGAACTCTCCCAAAAGAGGATAAGACCACTGTTTAAAACAAAAAGGAGTTTAGGGAAGACTGGGCTTTTTCCATAAAAAAACGTCATTTTTCGACCTCATTTGACCCCCCCGGGGAAAATCAAAATTCAGAACACTTACTGCACATCTACATGACCCCACCAACCATCTCCCAAAAGATGATTAGGCTGCTGAATAAAATGTAAGAGGAGTTCAGGGAGGATGGGGCTTTTAGCATAAAAAACGTTATTTTTGACCCCCATTTGACCCCCTGGGGCAAAATCAAAATTCATAAACCTTACTACACATTTAAATGACCCCAACAATCATCTCCCAAAAGATGATTAGGCTGCTGAGTAAAATGTAAGAGGAGTTCAGGGGAAAAAGGGTCTTTTTGCATTAAAAAAGTCATTTTTCGACACCCATTTGACCCCCCAGGGCAAAATCAAAATTCCGAAACCTTACTGCACATCTACATGACACCACCAACCATCTCCCAAAAGATGATTAGGCTCCTGAGTAAAATGTAAGAGGATTTCAGGGAAGACAGGGCTTTTGGCATAAAAAATATCATTTTTCGACCCCCATTTGACCCCGGGCAAATGAAACCCAAAACCTTCTGCACATCTACATGACCCCACCAACCATCTTCCAAAAGATGATTTGGCTGCTGAATAAATTGTAAGAGGAGTTCAGGGAAGACGGAGCTTTTTGCTTAAAAAAAGTCATTTTTCGACCCCCATTTGACCCCCTGGGGCAAAATCAAAATTCCGAAAGCTTACTGCACATCTACATGACCCCACCAACCATCTCCCAAAAGCTGGTTAGGCTGCTGAGTAAAATGTAGAAGGAGTTCAGGGAAGACGGGGCTTTTTGCATAAAAAACGTCATTTTTCGACCCCCATTTGACCCCCCGGGGCAAAAACAAAATTCCAAAACCTTACTGCACATCTGCATGACCCCAACAACCATCTCCCAAAAGATGATTAAGCTACTGTGTAAAATGTAGGAGGAGTTCAGGGAAAAAAAGTGTGACAGACGGACGGAGGGACGGACGGACGGACATGAGTAACAACAATATACCCGAACTTTCTTTAGAAAGTGCGGGTATAATAAGATTTATTTTCTTTCTGCACGTTATCGGATCACGCAATTCCTTCAGGTGACTAAACAATTGTTTAAAACATAGACAACCGTACACAATTTTTAAGCGGTTAGCTTCGTAACCGCTTTATGGCATGTGTCCGATTTTTATCGACACCGGAAACTTCCATAAGGCGCTACCTATCGACAACGGAAACTTCAACAAAGCCTCTACTAGTATCTATGATTTGTTTCTAACACATATAACATATGTTAAATAAAATCAGGACTATCAAAACAACATAATCTTTCGGTTTTTTAATTTTTTTCTGATTTTGTTTGTCAATGAAATAAATTTATAATTGTTGTATTAAAAAAAAATTATGTATAGGAGCATTTGGTGTCGAGATTAAATTTCCGTGACATCAGCTGATGGCGATTGGTTCGAAGTCAGCATGAAGTTTAGCAGATAACATTATCAACGCGTTAGATTTAAACTTTAGGAAGAAATGTATAGCGAGAAATATCATATTTGAACCCAATGCTACACGAAAAGAAGTAGGCATTTCCGATTTATGTGTTAAATTGAAGCCTGAATCGAACAGGTGGTCAAAATGGCGTTTGACACCTTGTGTATTTATATATAGAGGGGGTAGAATGTTTCGATATTTGGCTAATTTAGAGATTGATAAAAATTAGGTGCCTGTGATTAATTATAAGGCACCCCTCATGAACAATAAATATTTGACCGAATTATGCTACTTGGCACAGGGAGACGGGTTAATTACGGCTAAAGGGGTTGAAGGTTATTACCGACTGCAAAACATCGGAGAATCTCTCGATCGAGTTTCTTTTTCCCAAAAATATTAAGGCATCCCTTTAATTAACTTAACTAATACTAGTACACGAAGAAAGCCTTTATATAAAAATACTGAATACATCTGTAAATTGTACAGTTATGGATTACTTCCATAATGAAACGTTTGTTTTCTTTTCCTTTTTTCTCAATTGAGATTACTTAAAAGATGATAAAAGCTTTATTTCCAGGGATAAATTCTGTACTCAGTCTAATTATTACAAACGATTTTAAACGATCACATTTTTTTTAAAAAAAAAAATAATGGGAGCCTGAAAATACTAAAATTAATTTTAAAAATTGGAGAAAAAAATTTAATCGGCATTCGATCCTTCTCTAAAAATCAGCCGATATAAAATATGCACAGAAAAAAGAGGCTTGAAAAATCTTGACGATAAGCACAAATTGAAAATTATATCTAATGAATGATTATTTTTGAAAGTTTGCTAAATTCCTTATGCAAGGTATAAGTTGTAAAAATACTTTTTTAATTTGAATTTGTCAAATTTGTTAATTATCATTTTGACCCTTTTGAGAAGAAATAAAAATTAAAAAACAGATGCTTACAGACATATTGATAGAAATTCGCATACTTGTTTTTAGTAAAAAAAAAAAAAAAAACAACAATGTATTGCTTATGCGACATATTGAAGAAAGTGACAATGATACCTAGGTAATTCTTGCAATGGACAATTAAATTGTTTGTTATACACTGACTTTTAGTGAACCTTTGAATTTTTAAAATACTAGTATTGATGGATTAAACAACAACTTTTTTTCCTTTTCACACGGTTTTTTTTTTCATGAAAATTATTTGCCAAATACTCGGTATATGTTCGTTTATACATATCGTGCAAGACTCTTTTTTAAATAATTGTTATATACCATTTACTTATTCGAACATTTAATTGTATGAAAAGTCAATAATGTACATTTCTTAAAACTTTATTATCTTGTTTACTTGTCTTTCTTCCTGTGACAGAAATAGTTCATAATATTAATAAACAGATGTACTCAGTATCTTATCAAAATACAGAATGAACAGTGATCGGTCTCAAAAAAACGGATCTTGAAAGTTCCGGTGCCTAGGAGAAGTAAGCATCCCCCAAAGACAGGTCACACCTGCTGACCCGCAGTGAGCCTACGAAACTGAAGCTCTGAAATTAATTAATTCTCTGCTCGTCCATCCGTTTTTCTCAGACTAGCCAGCTAAAGATCTATGTACAGTACTCCAAAATCAATTAATCTAAAGAATTTGAATTATCATTTTATTTTCTTTTTGAGTTGTTTGCTATAGTAGCCTTTACAGTTACCTAATTTCAGAATCAATAGAGCATGAAAGCCAATTAAATTTGCAACATCAACATAATTTGTTTTTCGTTCTGAGCACTTTTGGACGCCACCAATGGAGACAATTAGGGAGAAATTTTTGAAATTGAACTTCCTGTCTTTCAAACTGAAAATCTCAGGTTGATATTTTGAAACAAACATTTGTGACATCAGCCTGGGATGTTATTGGTTATACCATTTAGTTAAGTACTACAAAATTCAGTGTGTCTGCTTCTTCGCTGATGACACTGGAAAAAAATATGCATGCCTACTTTAATATCATCATTCAATGCATTTTTTGTTATTGTACACTGTACTATTCGATGAAAGCATGCTAACCGCTTTTCAGTACTTTCAGTACTTTGATTTTACATTGCTCTAACACTTGAACATTTAAAACTTTAATTTTCAATCATACATTATACATGTAAATAAACGTAATAACAATTCACTGTGATTTACAAGTACTGCCTAAAACTTTAAATATACATGTGTTTTTTGGCATCCTAGCTACTTCCTCATATATATTACGTAAAACCCCTAAATGTTCAACAATATTTACTCAAGCATTTTTTTTTATTTTAAAAGGCTTCCCAAAAATACGCGTTTGCAATTAGTTTTTGTGAAATAATTATTTATACAGAGAAAATTGACACAAAACTCAATATAGAATTTATACTTATTTATTGTGGCGTATATTGGCCGTGGCACAATACAAAATTGTGGGATGCCATTCCAATTGGGGAAACCCACCAAATTCAAAGATCAACAATGTGTGTTTCTTTTTTAACCATCCCGGGTTAACCGCGGAGGGTAAACACACATACAAATTGTTCAAATCAATCAATCAATCAATCAAATCAATCAAATCAATCAATCAATATGTCATATCTCAAATTCCAATATCAAGCATATCAACTTATTTTATCAAATCTTGCATATCAAATATCATTAATATCTCAAACTTTATAGATCAAACATCTCAAACTTCAAATATCAACATTTTTCATATTTCAAACCTGTAGATGTAGTACAGTTCTAAAGTATATATTACTGTCACCAAGAGTAAGCTTATTAGCTTAGTTTACACTAGCATTAGCATTTTTAACAAGGTGACAGTTTATTACAAGTTTCACACAAACGTTCAGTTGTCAGTTGACTTGGTGTGCGCAGACGCTTCACACTAATGACTTCTCCTTGAAAAAGTGCCACGACGGTTTCTTTTAGTTCAAAATAACAATCCTATGATCGACTATATGCTACCGATTCGATTTTTAAACATAGAAAGTTTTACAA
>NW_026939910.1:0-9980 GCF_032062105.1 Saccostrea cuccullata
CGGGAAAAAATAAAAACAGAGTAGCTATAGATTTTTAAAAGCTAATTTAATATATGGCTTAATGAAGATTCATATTTCACTTTGATAGAGAAATTAAATCTTTCCAATCTTTTAAAATCTTTTCCAAAATCTTTTACAATCTGTTATGTAGTTTCTCCTTGAATTTTATCTCATATATTTACATATATTGACAATATTTTAATATCCGGAGCATCAAGGTCAATAATTTTTGTAAAAATACATGCACGTAACAGAATTTTTTTTTCTAATCAATTATATAAGCTCAACTTTCAGCAGGATGGAATTTAGTCCAACAAGTGCATGTAATTCTCCATTATTACAAATAAGTTATATCAAAATTCACTCTTTCAAATATGTATCAATGGTAATCATCAAAAATTTTATAGCCAAGGATATTAACTGCCGTTTACAAACAATCATTTCTATTTGTTTAGACGTGAGTGCACGTTTAGTACACGTATGAAACACGTCTCTTAAAAATGTATGTGTCTCAATCGTTTTATCTAGTCTACCATGTGTTTTCAGTTTCTCTAGCTCTCATTCAAGCAGAAATTGAAAAAATAATAAATCATGGATATAAAAAAAATTTGAGTGACATTGAAGTTATTAATTAACACTAAACTATAAATGTACAAATCATTGTTAATATGTAATAAGCATTGCATAAATTGAACTGGATTTCATGCCTGACTGATTTAAGATTAGTAGTATTATTAACATGTAGACACCTTAAAATGAAAGATAAAAAAGTCCAACAAATAAATCTACGTCAAATTAAAAACATAAAACCATGCTAATTGTTTCCCCATATACCTATTATTTCTTTGAATTTCACTGATCAAATATATTCAAATCTGGCAATTGCATTTAAAATTTAAATTAGAGACGTGCATTAATCCAAATCAATTTGCTTATTAAATCAATGATAAATCAATAATGAAAAAAATGTCTTTCATATAATTATTATAAAAATAGCATATTAATTAAGGACAGATGATACAAAACTTTTATCAAAAATCTGAAAAATAGCAACCTAGTAAGTTATCTTAATATGAGTAAAATGAATAAGTTTAATGGCACAATTTTTAATTTTTCATTCAAAATTTCACAATTTCACAATGGAATTTTTAAGGATAAATAACACAAACAAACTTTTTTCAGAAATCAGCATACTTTCTCATAGATTTACATTTAAATTGACAACCTGAATAATGTTTACCAAGTAGAGTGGGAGAATTTTATAAGATTTTGTCATAAAGTTAAAAAATTGTGCAAAATTTTATATTGAATTATATAGAAGGCAAAATAAAATCTTAAATCTAAGCATCAAGGAAAACCTACGATTTCTTTATATTTCAGGGATTTATTATTTATGTCATTATAAATCAAAATCAGTCAAAAAATATATATCAACCCACACATTCATTTTTTGTTTGTGGTAAGTACCCTTAAGTGACAAAAAATGGTTGTAAATGATAAGCCTAATAAATTTCTAAAATATTAAGAATTTGTAAACTTTCAAATGGTTGTAAATGATGAGCCTAATAAATTTCTAAAATATTTAGAATTTGCATACATGTTAACCTATTGTGATGAAAAATAGGGAGATTCCGACCACGAAAGCGGTAGCATTGCGCGCGTTGTTTTACACTTGGATTTATGAAGATATATTGCATGTAATATACATGTATGGTTTTACATGAAAATACAGTTATTAATCTTAAATATCTATTGCAAAGAAATAGAGAGAAACACATTACGTTTGACATAAATTATACATATTCAAATATTTTTATGTTCATCATTTTGCTATGATTGGCTACTTAACTTAGCCTTTTGAAGAGTGGTCTTTGCTTATATAGCCAAGAAGCAATAATTCTGAATGTTCATTCAGTTGTCAAACACAACAAATGATGACAAAGTTTAATCTAGATCTAAAACTAGTCCCTATCTTTCGTTAAATAAATCGGATTTCCCGCAATGATCGAAAACGAAAGTAGAGATGTGCCTCATGGCTTGGTCAATAGAGCGATTTTTATTAACTTTATTGATTTAAATAGAGCAATTTTTATTGACTTTATTGATTTAATTGCGAGCTCCTGTGCTTTTATAGACGATGTCAAAGGTTTTCATCCAATTCTAAAATGCTGTATCTCCTTTTTCATGGCAGTAATGTCGACGAAATTTATCGTAACCAATGTAATCGATGATTTTGTGCTGTTGTCGTTGTCAAATACATGCTTGAAATCTATGTACACATCGATACAAAAAAAGCGTTTGTATGATTCCGGGTCAAATCACGCGATATCTAACGAGATTTCTTGACGAGTGGCTTCAAAAATGGATACCCAAGCGATCCAAAAATACTTTTGATAGAAAAGCGGTAGATTTACACATAAAATCGGTAGGCGGGAGATGGAGTAAAAAAGCGGTAGACTCCCGCCTAAATCGGTAGAGTTAACATGTATGGAATTTGTAAACTTTCAAATGGTTGTAAATGATGAGCCTAATAAATTTCTAAAATATTAAGAATTTGTAAACTTTCAATGATGTTCAAAATTCAATCTTTCTGCAACCATCCCATTAATCTGTGCAATTTTTTGTCACTTAATAATCCCATTAACTGCACCATAAAAATATATACTTAGGGAGAATTATATATACAAAAATATTTAATAAAAAATGTCCTAATTGATCACCATGAAACATATTACTCAAAATATTCAATATTAAGACCATATATAGGTCCCAAAAATAGAGGTATACACTCCGGAAAATATAGTGACTCTTATACCATTATGCTTCATATTTCTCAGAGAAAGATTCCAAATTAGTCATTATGACCAAGCAAGGCCAGATTATTTGTTTATTTGATAGGATCACTGAAAGTGTCAGTTTTTAGAAAGAGCATAAAACAACTTCAGAATACATTGGACTACATCCTTGAGCAAAAATAAACACGGAGACATAAAATAAAGCCCGATGTCAGACGAAGATGGACAGATTTATGTCCCTTACATCAGAAAGAAACACCAATAGCCCAGTTTATTTACTTTAACTATTTACGTACTTATGTTGCTATTTTTTCTCTCATAATT
The DNA here is from genome assembly GCF_032062105.1 of Saccostrea cuccullata. Lineage (NCBI taxonomy): Eukaryota > Metazoa > Mollusca > Bivalvia > Ostreida > Ostreidae > Saccostrea > Saccostrea cuccullata. Next base: position 3,120 of record NW_026939910.1, read on the forward strand.
ATGGACCTCGGAGCTAATATATTACGGCAATCAAGGAAACACTACCGCAATGCACTTTTATAATTAATAATTTCCTTTGATTAGAATAACAACTTAGGCAGGTATATTATACTTGTAATTATATCAGTAGAATTTACGAGTTTATCATATGTGGTATAAAATATGAATACGTTCAATATATAATTTCATGTAGATAAAATTACAGGAGAAAAAATACTTATAATTTAACATTAAAAAATGTATGTGGCAAAATTCCAAAATTTGTTTCACAATTTTGCCCAAACAATAAGTACATATTTTGTCACCAAGGCCATCTGTAAAAACATTGTTTTGTTGCCCTCTCCTGGCCGACTGACTAAAAATGCCCAACTTTTTTTAACCTCCAGGAAGCCATTTTTTTAAATGTATTCTGGAAAGTACATTTTTAAAAATTTCACATTGAAATTGAAATTTTCTAAGAAAAAATATTTTTCTCACCTACCTAATTGCTTGATCATAGCCAAAACAGAACCTGACCTAGATATTTTTAATATGATAAATCTGTTTACCAAATTTCATTTTGGTATGTGCAACCTCTACAAAGAAAATGAATGGAATCTGCAATTAATTGGAATATTTCCAAGTTCAAGGAGCATAACTCTGTCAAAAATTGCTTGATCATATCCAAAACAGAACCTGACCTAGATATTCTTATAATAAATCTTGTATACCAATTTCATTTCAGTTCGTGCAACCTCAATCTTCAAAGAAAAACAGCAAACTGCAATTAATTTTTCTAAGTCCAAGGGGCATAACTCTGTCAAACTCTGTCCTCTGTGAAGAAAATGAATGGAAACTGTTAGTAGACCGACAGACAAACCAACCGACTGACCGACAGGCAGCAAAGCATTATGCCTTCTTTTCTTCGATGAAAGTCATAAAAATAAAAAAAAAAAATTTCAATTTTTTAATTTTATTAAAACATTGTAAAAATGAAGCCCATTTTCCACTGGAAATGGGGCCAAATATTTGTCCTCTAAGAACAGTGCTGACAAATCTCCTGCATATGCATGCAGTTATAATTTATTTTCATGAGCATGTTTTATGGTAGATTTGACTCTTTTTTATTGAAATGAAATGTATAGGAGGTTTCAACACATATATAAATTGATCTTGAAAAAGTTTTCCAAAAATTTACAACTGTACACAGGAAATTTTCACTTGCATTCCATTGTCCCTTTCGCCCCAACTTTAATGGGGGCAAATTTAACACGGGACAAATTCAAAGAATACAGTATTATAAATTTCTTCATAAAACAAAACTATGACTAAGCGAATTTAAAACTGGGCAAAATTGTTTGCAAGTGTTAAAGGGGTAAAAATAACACAGGACAAAAATAACCCTATGTATACTTTCAAGGTAAAGGATGTATATGTTTAAGAGGGCTTATATAAGTAGCCAAAAGCTAGTATGAAAATCCCAAATAATGTCATTATTCTTATAGAAATATATATGCATCTAAAAATAGATTTGTTGTACCCCTTACAAAATAGTGACATATTAATCACTAAGCAAGTTTGTCAGATTCATACACAAAAATCTTTTTTTAGACTTAGTTTTTTATGAAGCAAAACCCTTTCTTTTAAGAGAAGCTCTTTATGAAACATGCCTACGTGTCAAGTTTTTTGTGATTTACACACCAATAACTCACACAAAAAATTAAACACATTCCTTATAAAATAAATGTTTTCCAAAAACCTTCACCTTGTCAAAATGACCTTGAATCAGTTGATGAACCAGTCCAGTTTAAAACAAAAAAAAAACGCTACACATACGTAGGAGGCGGGTTAAAATTTGTCTATTAGACAGCTCTGTCCTTTGGTTGACTGTGAAATGATGGTTTCTGGTAATCATGTTATATATAGATTTATAACCGTTCCAGGCTGTTGAGGGGTCAGTCAGGGGGTCAGTGATGTTTACTTAATATGGACACAAGCCTTGGGCTGATGGTATTTTCGGACACATTAACCCTGCCCATGCTTAACATAAACCATCCAGTAATGTTATTTTTTTTTTATCAAATAAATATCTGTATAAAGTTATTCTCGGTCATCATGGACTTAATAGTGAGCCCAGGTTGAAAATAATAGCACAGGGGCATTTTATTAATCTACCATTACCATGGTTTCTTGTGATGGACAGTGTCTGATAATTATAGAAACAAGAAAATTACATGCATGACCTCATGAAATCAAATTTGGAGAAAAAGGATTACATTTTATGGAACATAGAGATGGTATCGCTCTGGTAGGAAATAGTTTTAACATCTTTAAATTAAAAAAAAATAAAAATATGTCAAGACGATTCATTGTTCAGTTGTCCAATATCTGGGATCTTGTGCCCTCTTGTTAAACTGGTCGCTTCATGTATATACATGAATGAACAGCTGCCTCGAACTTTATAATGCATGTTTCAGCATTTTTTTCTTCATGTTTTTTTTCCCATCTTATTTCTTGATTTTACATTTTACATTTATTGAATATATTAGAGATTCTTTTTCAAAAAAAAAAAAATCATTTAAATAATTAAAATTTAAAAAATTCTCCTTATCAACCATAATACAGGACCTTTTTTTAAAACATCTAATAAAAGACCAATTCATAAAAAATTTTATACAATTTATTTAATGTATTTACATGAAATAAACATATTTGTTATTTTTTACCATCAAAAATTAAAACCCATGCAGTTTTGAGTTCACAAGTTCTTTCAAAAGATAATAGATAGAAATGATATGAAAAATTCTTCAGGCTGCCACATATTTTTTTTTTCTTTTTATAAATTTGTGTGACAATTAATAATACCGTAACAAATTTATTCGAATCTCTTTTATCTCATCTCAGTTAAAAGCACATAATTTTTTTTATCCACTTTAAATTTAAGCCTTAAGTTTTACAAAATTTTCTGAATGCTTGTTAAAAGATATGACAGTAAGTTCTGATTTACTTTATTATTGATTTTTCTTTTCAAATCTCTTACTATGTTAATTGACCCCTACTTTTGCAAAACAAAAGGACATTAAATTTTGCTTGTCAGTCCATCTGTCTGTTAGTCACAAAATCAGTTTTCCTAGTGTATTGAAAGTGTATTTAGGTCTCAATGTGTATTCCACATGCTATATCTATGATGCCCATTAATTAGACACGCATCTCAAAATTCAGAGCTATATGTACTAAAGATTTAATGTTTTTCAGAAAAGATGGTCATGTGATCTGCTACACAGTAACACTTTATTTTTTTAAGGACAGACAAGACCTTCCTTAATAATTAATATATAAAATTTTCCAAGAGTTTGTCATTGAAGTATTGCTACTTAAACATGCATGTTTACTCACAAAAAATTGAGGTACCTTACCAGGCATTTCTGTAAGATACCAGGGGTAGTTTTTCTTAAATAATCCTTTGGGGAAGAAAAATAATTTTCCAATTTCAAATGTTAAGTGTTTGGATTTTTTAAAGACGTTTAGAAACTGGTTTAGAAATCAGAATGTAATTAAAATTTTGAATATTTTTCATACATTACGAAGATATACAAAACAGATATTGAGGAACGTCTCGTCTGACCTTAAAATGGCATAGGAAAAACAGTGAACATTCTAAATTACACATAAGTTTTACCTCAAAATGCCCAAAAACATACATAACATCAGCATAATTAACTATTTTGAGATGTAGGTCAAAGGTCAAGGTTGAAGGTCTTGAGGTTGGTAACCATTAAATATTACAAAAGCCATAGTTCTCTGTACAGAAAGTAAGACAGAAAGAAGGCTAAACAGTCAGATAGATACTGGTTAAATGATTTCAAAGTGTTGCTTTGCTTGGCAGGTGACATAAAAATTAAGGATTGTTCTTAGTTTGCTGCGAGAGGTATATGACTTATGAAAATTAATTTAGCTATTGTCCAAATTCTTCCAATCATTGCATTTGTTTGTCAAATGTGCAAGTTGATATTCCCTTGGGGAAAATATGACTTTTACATATTTTGATGTATTATATGCTAAATTTTTTTTCTTATCAATTAAATTTTTACATTTTTTCTTATCAATTAAATTTTACATTTTTTTTCAGCATTTGACAAAAACAGCCGAAATTGACTGAATACCATGGACCCCCCTCTTCTGTTTCCATTTGATCTGGATAAGCTACCAACGACTCTCAACACATCAGCCGTAATCCCTTACAACATCAACACCACCGGCCTGTATGCCAACTTTGTCAACATCATCAACTCCACCACCTGGGCCAACCTTCAGCCTCAAAACATTCACGAACGAGCAGACGACATTTTCACCAAACCAGAGAACATCATCACTCTGATCTTGTGCTTCTTGGCCCTGGCTGTGAACGCTATCTCCATTGCAGCCACCGCCCACATACCCCATGGACTGACAAATCATTCCAAACTCATCATTAGTTTAGCCGTATCCGATATCCTAGTCACACTGAGCGTCTTTATGCATATTCTTATTAAGGTGGTTGTGGCACCTATTATTCCACCTACCCTAGATAATTTATCGGAAAGACTGACTTCCGCATGCATGTTCCAATTTGTGAACTCCATTAACATAACGGCACATCTGATTTCTTTGTTTAATCTCTTTGCGATGGCATTGGATCACTACATTTCCGTCCTGCAACCTCTCCACTACTACCACATCATGAATAATTTCCGCGGGAATATCATGATCACCGTTTTGTGGGTCACAGCATTCATTGGTGGCTTCTCAAATTTTCTGGCTGGATTTGGAAAGACGGATGAAGACGATTTTGTGAATTTTTGTGAGTATACACTATATTCCGAATACCAGGCAGAATATATAGTAATAATTATGGCCATAATCTGTCTCATTTCTATATTGTTTATCTACATACGGATATATCGAGAAGTGAAGCAAATTAACGCAAAATGTGTCATGCTCCTCAAAGACGGACTCCACAACAAGAAGGCCCTGCGTACCACTCTTCTTATCATTGGAACATTCGTAGTGTGTTGGCTTCCCAGCATGACATTTCAAATAGCCATGATCATTCAAGTCCACATAAATACTGAAACAGTGAAAGAACTCTTCACGACTCTGATTCGTGCCAATAAGTACCTCTACGCACTCTTACTTGTGAACTCTCTCACTGATCCAATCACAGCTGTGCGACTCAAGGATGTGCAGAACGGGTACTTCCGACTTCTGTCCCGATGTTCGAAGTTCTACCAGGAGAAAGTGAAAGAGGAAATTTACAACCAATCCAGAATCGCCTTCCATTCCAAAAGGAGGTCGACGGAGAATACCATTAAATTTCTCTTAACAGATTGCAACTCCAACCAATCTACAACCGGCATACACAGAAACGTGTCCGCTCCACTTCTGGGTGATAACAGTGTTGTAAGTGAAATGTACTCTTTAACAAGAGATGTACACATGAACGTGCTTTTCCAAAATGAATCTGCGGAAACGGAGCACTGTGAACTCCTTCCTTATTCGTAAAAATGAGGATGAAAACACAGTGGAACTACATGAAGACTTGCTTTGTGATAATAAATTAGTGAAAGTATCAAACAATGGTATTCAGCAATTTGCTGGCAACTCATTAGGAAATTCTATAAGACAAGACACAAGTGATACGTCACAATGTGATACCCCAAATCTTATAGTGGACAATCACAACCGACCTGAAACTAAACTGTCCCACACTGTTTCTGTCCACATGCCCGTCAGGCAAAATTCTGTTCCCTCAGGTGAAGAATTTCTGTGCAATTCTAATGGAAGTAGAAAATCAGTTTAGCATCTAGTTCCTTGGAATAAAATTTATTTCTAAATTGTGATCAATATATGTGATTGCTGTGCAATTCTTAAGAAAGTAGAAACTAAGTTATTGTATACTTACGAATTTTCATGGGTTTTCCAAATTTCACTGTGTTCTCAAGGTTTTTAAAGAAAATGAAACAAAATTTTAGAATTTCCTTATAACCATGACATTTTAACCCCGTAAAAAATACATAAAACTTCGGGTCTATCCGTACCACGAAAGAAATTTGGACCTCCACTGATTTAAATATAATGATCGTTTAAACAAATGTAATGATGACAATGTAAAAAAAAAAGAAGATATAAGATGTATAAATGAAATCCTTGAAAAAAAATTGTGAAAAAACAATTTTTGGTCATGAAAAGAAACAGTGACATATATTTCAGAGTTATCTTTCTTTGAAGGTTACTCTTCCTTAAGAAGTGTCAGGAGAAATAGTGCAGGTTTTTCGTCAGAAATCAATAATGGCCGATTTAAAAAAATCTTTATTTTTTCCTGCTCTTTATTAATTCATAGAACTGAAACTAGAAAACTGACCAGTCAGCAAGGGCCCCGCCATGGGGTAGAATAAAAAGGGTGCAGCTTACAGAATGATTAATAAATGTACAAAGAAAAAGCAACAGCAACTGTATTCTTAAAAATTTCAACATAATTCCCGAATATTCAAAAACCTGAAAATAATATTCTTGTATTTACATTAGGCAGTAAAGAACAACTTAACATTGAATTTATATTTAAACAATTATGAATCTTGTGTTATATAAAATGCCAGCCTTCAATGAATGCAAATATCACGAAGGCTTGGCCTTAACTTCAAACAAACAGCAGTTGCAGACAAAGGTTTTCATTAATCTTAAAGTGACAGATAAAGAGAAGCCTACTAAATTTTCTGCAGCAGGCTAGATAATTAATCCCAAGGGATTAATTGTACCTCTCTCATCATTTTCTTCTAAAGTTACAATAAGAACTTTTTCAGTATTAATGATAGAATGGGGTTTTTTAAAAACCCTTAAAAATTT